>NC_052328.1:34130796-34145796 GCF_016432855.1 Salvelinus namaycush
TTATTGATTATGTATGCTTTGGCTGGTGCAATCAAATGTCCCCTCTGGGGATTTATAAAGTACTATCTCATCCTATCTTATTAACTTAAAATAGTATGTAACAGGTATACGTTCTTGGCTCATATAAGCATTGGTAATGCTGGTTATCAGAGGACTTCGTGTATTACAGGGAAAGTTAACACATATATACACACAGTCTTTGTTTGTCCTGTAGTTGTTGGGAAGCCTTTGCACTGCTTGTTATCCTCAATCCGTGAGTGTTTGTGTGTGTCTGCGTGTGTGTGTGTGCTCTTTGGAATTAGCGGGTGATTGTGGACGTGTGGATTTGAGCTGTAATCAGGGCATTGAGTCTCCTCACCATCCCTCAAACACAAAAACCAGCCAGGAGGCTCTTTGACTCCACAGGAATCAAGCTTCATAGCGTGTCTATAACCCCACTAATACTGATTCTGTTACACTATGACCACTACTACTAGTATACTATTACTTATGACAACATCTCCCAGTCAAAGGATTGCAATACTGTTCAGTAAATACTAAAAACTACTAATTCTATGAGTATTGTTGGGGCATGTGTGGTCCATCTGCCCTATATTAGCTTGACAGCAGCTGTGTCCTGGCATCGCTATTGGGAACAATTAAAGGGCCTCGGGCCTGAGGGATCTGGGGATACAGAAGTTGATACTTGATCAATGGCACCACACGTTGACCATGTGAACAGCGTCCCCTGTATATGACATTACAACATGGCATTGAGGGACGAGTCCTCCAGATGGACACATAGTGAGGAGAAGAGAGGAGAGCCTACCTGTGCCAGGCCACATTATTAGAGGACTGGAGCCTTGACTCTGGGCTGATTTAGACCCCCGGCACTGTAGGGTCCACTTACACATGTCTGTAACTGACACACAGACCAGGAATGGAGAGAGAAAGTGAAAGGAGAGGATGGAGGGAGGGAGGGAGGAGAGGGGGTTGGGGGGGTCATGTTATTTTTAACCAAACTCCTTGTAGCTCCTCTTCCCTCTAGTCATGACACCTGCAAGTGGACAGTGTCGAGGTCTGGCCATAGAATAACATATCAGGATCTCTGTGGGTCTGACTCTGTGTCCATGCTGGATAGGCAATCTTCAGAAACACACACCCACTGTATGTTGTCCACTTACTGTATCTCTGCTGCCCAGCAACAGTATCGGAGAGAGGGATTGCACTATATGTTGTCCACTTACTGTATCTCTGCTGCCCAGCAACAGTATCGGAGAGAGGGATTGCACTGTATGTTGTCCACTTACTGTATCTCTGCTGCCCAGCAACAGTATCGGAGAGAGGGATTGCACTGTATGTTGTCCACTTACTGTATCTCTGCTGCCCAGCAACAGTATCGGAGAGAGGGATTGCACTGTATGTTGTCCACTTACTGTATCTCTGCTGCCCAGCAACAGTATCGGAGAGAGGGATTGCACTGTATGTTGTCCACTTACTGTATCTCTGCTGCCCAGCAACAGTATCGGAGAGAGGGATTGCACTGTAGGTTGTTGTATTTCTTTGTGTTGCTCTCTCTCGCTCTCTATAACGTGACCGGGAAAACCATGAGGCAGCGCACGATTGGCACAGCGTCATCCGGGTGAGGGGAGGGCTTGGCCGGCCCGGGATTTCCTTGTCCCATCGTGCTCTAGCGACTCCTTGTGGTGGGCTGGGCGCCTGCAGGCTGACTTCGGTCGCCAGTTGTACAGTGTTTCCTCCGACACATTGGTGTGGCTGGCTTCTGGTTTAAGCGAGCAGTGTGTCAAGAAGTATTGCAGCTTGGAAGGGTCATGTGTCGAAGGACGCATGGCTCTTGACCTTTGACTCTCCCGAGTCCGTACGTCCGTACGGGAGTTGCAGCGATGGGACAAACTGTAACTACCAATTGGGGAGAAAAAGGGGTAAAAGTACAACAACAACAAAAAAGTCCCATATAGCGCTGGGAAAGGCCAGCTATTTACTGTCTGTGCACCAGCACTGTAATTAATTGGTGAATGTGTGCGTGTGTGCGTGCACTTTTGCACACACATGCATTTTTCCTGTGTTTTTTTGTGTTTGTGTGTTTGCTAATGTATGCATTTGTCAATGTTAAATGTAAGTGTTTGTGTGTGGGAAGAAATGATGAATAGACAAAGAAGCTGATGTCAGCAGTCTAACTGTCCACTCTCAATAGCATTCCTGTATGTTCGTCTGTCCGTCTGTCTGATTGACACAGTGACAGCAGTCTAATTGTCCACTCTCAATAGCATTCCTGTATGTTCTTCTGTCCGTCTGTCTGATTGACACAGTGACAGCAGTCTAATTGTCCACTCTCTATAGCATTCCTGTATGTTCGTGTGTCCGTCTGTCTGATTGACACAGTGACAGCAGTCTAACTGTCCACTCTCAATAGCATTCCTGTATGTCCTTCTGTCTGATTGACACAGTCGGACAGGCCTGTTTGAACTTAAAAGCCCTATCTATCTCTCTCCCTCTCTCCCTCTCTCCCTCTCTCCCTCCCTCTCTCTGTCTCCTGTATTGTTTGTGTTGGCTTAATTTAATTAAAGCAGTGACAGCACATACAAAGGACCAGATTAAAATGCTACAATAGATCAGCTGAACTACAAAGAGAGGGAGACATCAGTCAGAGAGAGATAGGAAAAACACAGCACAACAAACCTGTTATTTAAGAGCTCCAGAATCATTTTAATCAACGCTCGGGACATCGAAGGCTTATCTGGCGATGCATGCAGCTCTGCTGATATCATTGTTGAGAAATCCTCCCATATGGAAGAGGTGAGTAGGTTAACACCTCAGATACATGGCTAGTGCTGTCGCTAACACTACCAGCATTAGGGGGATCAAAACCCGAGACACAGAGTGCACAGGTCTCAGAGATAGGGCTTAGGGCAGGTCATCCTCTGGAGTCTGGCTTCTCTCCAGTTTTTACTTGCTCAGTGATTTTAATCCTACAATAGACTTTGTTCCTACACTTAACTTGTGTTCTGAGGTGGGATTTGATCTCAAGTTAAAAGCAAGTACATAGTGAGGTGTGTTGACATGTGTGTTGAAGACAAGGCTGCTCTTCCTCAAGCTGAAACCTGAGTAACCCTCACCATGACCTCTAACCCCTGAACTTGACTTAATTCTCCTGGGCTGAAGGATTACTTCCTCTTATACACCACAGCAGTGTCATCTGGTGTGTATGTACCTGTGTGGTGTGTGTGTCGGATCCACAGTCCTATGTCTGGGCTGCCCAGTGCCCACAGCTAGCTACATCATTCTGTGCTGCCCAGTGCCCACAGCTAGCTACATTATTCTGTGCTGCCCAGTGCCCACAGCTAGCTACATTATTCTGTGCTGCCCAGTGCCCACAGCTAGCTACATCATTCTGTGCTGCCCAGTGCCCACAGCTAGCTACATTATTCTGGGCTGCCCAGTGCCCACAGCTAGCTACATCATTCTGTGCTGCCCAGTGCCCACAGCTAGCTACATTATTCTGTGCTGCCCAGTGCCCACAGCTAGCTACATTATTCTGTGCTGCCCAGTGCCCACAGCTAGCTACATTATTCTGTGCTGCCCAGTGCCCATAGCTAGCTACATTATTCTGTGCTGCCCAGTGCCCACAGCTAGCTACATTATTCTGTGCTGCCCAGTGCCCACAGCTAGCTACATTATTCTGTGCTGCCCAGTGCCCACAGCTAGCCACATCATTCTGTGCTGCCCAGTGCCCACAGCTAGCTACATTATTCTGTGCTGCCCAGTGCCCACAGCTAGCTACATCATTCTGTGCTGCCCAGTGCCCACAGCTAGCTACATTATTCTGTGCTGCCCAGTGCCCACAGCTAGCTACATCATTCTGTGCTGCCCAGTGCCCACAGCTAGCTACATGATTCTGTGCTGCCCAGTGCCCACAGCTAGCTACATTATTCTGGGCTGCCCAGTGCCCACAGCAAGCTACATCATTCTGTGCTGCCCAGTGCCCACAGCTAGCTACATTATTTTGTGCTGCCCAGTGCCCACAGCTAGCTACATTATTCTGTGCTGCCCAGTGCCCACAGCTAGCTACATTATTCTGTGCTGCCCAGTGCCCACAGCTAGCTACATTATTCTGTGCTGCCCAGTGCCCACAGCTAGCTACATCATTCTGTGCTGCCCAGTGCCCACAGCTAGCTACATTATTCTGTGCTGCCCAGTGCCCACAGCTAGCTACATCATTCTGTGCTGCCCAGTGCCCACAGCTAGCTACATTATTCTGTGCTGCCCAGTGCCCACAGCTAGCTACATTATTCTGTGCTGCCCAGTGCCCACAGCTAGCTACATTATTCTGTGCTGCCCAGTGCCCACAGCTAGCTACATCATTCTGTGCTGCCCAGTGCCCACAGCTAGCTACATTATTCTGTGCTGCCCAGTGCCCACAGCTAGCTACATCATTCTGTGCTGCCCAGTGCCCACAGCTAGCTACATTATTCTGGGCTGCCCAGTGCCCACAGCTAGCTACATCATTCTGTGCTGCCCAGTGCCCACAGCTAGCTACATTATTCTGTGCTGCCCAGTGCCCACAGCTAGCTACATTATTCTGTGCTGCCCAGTGCCCACAGCTAGCTACATTATTCTGTGCTGCCCAGTTTCCACAGCTAGCTACATCATTCTGTGCTGCCCAGTGCCCACAGCTAGCTACATTATTCTGTGCTGCCCAGTGCCCACAGCTAGCTACATCATTCTGTGCTGCCCAGTGCCCACAGCTAGCTACATGATTCTGTGCTGCCCAGTGCCCACAGCTAGCTACATTATTCTGGGCTGCCCAGTGCCCACAGCAAGCTACATCATTCTGTGCTGCCCAGTGCCCACAGCTAGCTACATTATTTTGTGCTGCCCAGTGCCCACAGCTAGCTACATTATTCTGTGCTGCCCAGTGCCCACAGCTAGCTACATTATTCTGTGCTGCCCAGTGCCCACAGCTAGCTACATTATTCTGTGCTGCCCAGTGCCCACAGCTAGCTACATCATTCTGTGCTGCCCAGTGCCCACAGCTAGCTACATTATTCTGTGCTGCCCAGTGCCCACAGCTAGCTACATCATTCTGTGCTGCCCAGTGCCCACAGCTAGCTACATTATTCTGTGCTGCCCAGTGCCCACAGCTAGCTACATTATTCTGTGCTGCCCAGTGCCCACAGCTAGCTACATTATTCTGTGCTGCCCAGTGCCCACAGCTAGCTACATCATTCTGTGCTGCCCAGTGCCCACAGCTAGCTACATTATTCTGTGCTGCCCAGTGCCCACAGCTAGCTACATCATTCTGTGCTGCCCAGTGCCCACAGCTAGCTACATTATTCTGGGCTGCCCAGTGCCCACAGCTAGCTACATCATTCTGTGCTGCCCAGTGCCCACAGCTAGCTACATTATTCTGTGCTGCCCAGTGCCCACAGCTAGCTACATTATTCTGTGCTGCCCAGTGCCCACAGCTAGCTACATTATTCTGTGCTGCCCAGTTTCCACAGCTAGCTACATCATTCTGTGCTGCCCAGTGCCCACAGCTAGCTACATCATTCTGTGCTGCCCAGTGCCCACAGCTAGCTACATTATTCTGTGCTGCCCAGTGCCCACAGCTAGCTACATCATTCTGTGCTGCCCAGTGCCCACAGCTAGCTACATTATTCTGTGCTTCCCAGTGCCCACAGCTAGCTACATCATTCTGTGCTGCCCAGTGCCCACAGCTCGCTACATTATTCACCCATGGATTCTATTTTGATACATTTTCTATAATCATCTCATTGTTTCCCATAGATATGTTTTGTGTGTGTGTGTGTGTGTGTGTGTGTGTGTGTGTGTGTGTGTGTGTGTGTGTGTGTGTGTGTGTGTGTGTGTGTGTGTGTGTGTGTGTGTGTGTAGACAGCCTCGTAAACACAGCATGTAATTACAGTAACTGGATTTGTCACATCCACTGACCCAGACCCCCTCTCATTTGTTCAACACTTACCTTAGAAACCTTTGTGTGCTGAAAATTAACCTCAATTAAAAAGTACACACACACACACACACACACACACATCAGGTTATGTATAGCCAAGGCCTACTGGTTGTATGAATTTGGGAAATATCGACCCATAACTGTCTCAGAGTCTGTCTGGAATAGGCTATTTCTTTCTCCACAAGCTGACCAATAGAACATGTCAACTTCTCTACTATGGGGGATTGTAGATTGACAGGCTAGTGATTTTGCTGTTCGTTACTCATCTTGTTGGCTGAGCAAAGTGTGGACAGTTATTCAAACATCTTCATAGCATCGGAATTCGTTAAGGATGCATGTCGTTGCATCCTGGAGTTGCATGTTCTGTTAAGATGAATTATGATCATCTTAATGTGATTTCTGTCATTCTGAGCACAGTGGGTGGACGCCCTAATCAGGGTACACACCCAATGCATTGGGCTCTGGTAAATTTCTCAAATGTCTGCTAAATTAAAATGCTGCCCTTCAACATTTACCTAACGGAAACCCTGACACACACACACACACATACAGTTGAAGTCGGAAGTTTACATACACCTATGCCAAATACATTTAAACTCAGTTTTTCACAATTCCTGACATTTAATCCTAGTAAAAATTCCCTGTCTTAGGTCAGTTAGGATCACCATTTTATTTTAAGAATGTGAAATGTCAGAATAATAGTAGAGAGAATTATTTATTTCAGCTTTTATTTCTTTCATCACATTCCCAGTGGGTCAGAAGTTTACATACACTCAATTAGTATTTGGTAGCATTGTCTTTAAATTGTTTAACTTGGGTCAGACGTTTTGGGTCATTTTGGCTCATTCCTCCTGACAGAGCTGGTGTAACTGAGTCAGGTTTATAGGCCTCCTTGCTCGCACACACTTTTTCAGTTCTGCCCACAAATGTTCTATAGGATTGAGGTCAGGGCTTTGTGATGGCCACTCCAATACCTTGACTTTGTCTGGGGTCATTGTCCATTTGGAAGACCCATTTGCGACCAAGCTTTAACTTCCTGACTGATGTCTTGAGATTTTGCTTCAATATATCCACATCATTTTCCTCTCTCATGATGCCATCTATTTTGTGAAGTGCACCAGTCCCTCCTGCGGCAAAGCACCCCCACAACATGATGCTGCCACCCCGTGCTTCACGGTTGGGATGGTATTCTTTGGCTTGCAAGCCTCCCCCTTTTTCCTCCAAATATAATGATGGTCATTATGGCCAAACAGATCTATTTTTGTTTCATCAGACCAGAGGACATTTCTCCAAAAAGTATGATCTTTGTCCCCATGTGCAGTTGCAAACCACAGTCTGGCTTTTTTATGGCGGCTTTGGAGCAGTGGCTTTTTCCTTGCTGAGCGGCCTTTCAGGTTATGTCAATATAGGACTCGTTTTACTGTGGATACAGGTACTTTTGTACCTGTTTCCTCCAGGGTCTTCACAAGGTCCTTTGTTGTTGTTCTGGGATTGATTTTCACTTTTCGCACTAAAGTACATTCATCTCTAGGAGACAGAACGCGTATCCTTCCTGAGCGATATGACGGCTGCGTGGTCCCATGGTGTTTATACTTGCGTACTATTGTTTGTACAGATGGACGTGGTACCTTCAGGCATTTGGAAATTGCTCCCAAGGATGAACCAGACTTGTGGAGGTCTACAATTATTTTTCTGAGGTCTTGATTTTCCCATGATGTCAAGCAAAGAGGCACTGACTTTAAAGGTAGGCCTTGAAATACATCCACAGGTACATCTCCAATTGACTCAAATGAGGCCAATTAGCCTATCAGAAGCTTCTAAAGCCATGACATCATTTTATGGAATTTTCCAAGCTGTTAAAGGCACAGTCAACTTAGTGTATGTAAACTTCTGACCCACTGGAATTGTGATACAGTGAATTATTTGTGAAATAATCTGTCTGTAAGTAATTGTTGGAAAAATGACTTGTGTCATGCACAAAGTAGATGTCCTAACCGACTTGCCAAAACTATAGTTTGTTAACAAGACATTTCTGGAGTGGTTGAAAAATGAGTTTTAATGACTCCAACCTAAGTGTATGTAAACTTCCGACTTCAACTGTACATCGAAAAAGGCAGAGTAGGGAGGATGGGTTTAGTTAGAGGTCTGTTACAGGGTTTTTTATCGCTTTGGTGTGATTTTTACAAGGATGTGGTGAAGTTTCACAACTCTTAGTACAAAACTAAAAACAGATCATCAAAAGGCGTTTGTTTCAAAACTCTAAGTACATTTTCAATTGACACACAAAATCAGTCACCAAACTTAATCAGTGTTAATCTAGAAATACATGTTTCACAGTGCAATACCTGTTCATATAAAGTAATTGCCTTTCACAATACATTGCACACATTACTTTTGATATGATTCTATTCATTTGTTCAAATACAATTTACTATTACTTAATCCAACTGCTATTAATTAATGATCATTTAAACATTTGGTAAACTTATAGATGTTACATGTAAACTGTTTTTTCTACTACACATTTTGAGAACTACATGCATTTCTGTAAAGTAGAAACATAACAAGTATGATATACACTCCAATGTACTACTATGATGATAACTATAATGATTTTACTTCACAGTAAGTTTAAAAACAAATGATATTGACAAGATCAGAGATGTACTGTATGTAACAAATCAAATCAAAATCAAATCAAAGTTTATTGGTCGCATACACAGATTAGTAGATGTTTCTAGCTCCTACAGTGCCGTAGTACAATGTCAATAAAATACAAAACATCCAGAAAGTTCAAAACAAGATAGAAATTCATCCCCTATA
The DNA here is from genome assembly GCF_016432855.1 of Salvelinus namaycush. Taxonomy (NCBI): domain Eukaryota; kingdom Metazoa; phylum Chordata; class Actinopteri; order Salmoniformes; family Salmonidae; genus Salvelinus; species Salvelinus namaycush. Next base: position 34,139,591 of record NC_052328.1, read on the forward strand.
CAGTAAACATGTATCACACTGCCAATACAGTACTGTGATACCGTAATATATGCCATTACATCGCAGATACTTTTATCCAAAATGACAACAGTCCACACATTTTGGTATGTGACCCCAGTGAGAATCAAACCTACAACTCTAGTGTTACTAGTGCCATGCTCTCATGAACTGAGCCACGTACAGGACCACTACAATACAATACTGTAAAATACAATACACGATTACAATACAGGTGGAGTCCCGTGTGGCTTAGTTGGTAGAGCATGGCACTTGCAACGCCAGTGTTTTTGGGTTCGATTCTCACGGTGGACCAGTACTTATGAAAATGTATGCACTCACTACTGTAATTCGCTCTAGATAAGAGTGTCTGCTAAATGACAAAAAAAGGTGGTAGATGTATGATTGCCATCCCCATGGGCACATGCAATGTTTTCAATCCAGACCTACAGTATGTCAGGCTTGGATTCGCCATGCCAAAAGGTTTTTCCCAGGTACATGAACAATGAGGATATTTCCTGGGATTTTGATGATGGCCAAATGCTCAAGACAGGCTTATTGCAAACTAGTGCCTGCTAAACATGATGTTGATTTAATGTGATTACGTTGTGAAATATGTCTTCAATGATCATGCTTTTGGTTGGGATAGAAATTATGGAAATGTGATGTTCAGTCAATTTTAACGGGTAGTGCAAGTGTATTGCCTAATTTTAAAACAGTGTAATGTACTGTAATTTACAGTACTCAAATAAAATAAAATAAATATGTATTTGTCACATGCGCCGAATACAACAGGTGTAGACCTTACGGTGAAATGCTTACTTACAAGCCCTTAATTAACCAACAATGCAGTTCAAGAAATATAATTAAGAAAATATTTACTAAATAAACTTAAGTAAAAAAAAAAATGTAAAGAGTAAAGTAACACAATAAATGTACATAACAATAACAGGGCTATATACAGGAGGTACCGGTACTGAGTCAATGTCTATATGCGGGGTACAGGTTATTCAAGGTCATTTGTAAAGTGACTATGCATAGATAAAAACAGCAAGTAGCAGCAGTCTAAAAACAAAGGGGAGGACAATTTTTTGGGCCTTCCTCTGACACAGCCTAGTATATAGGTCCTGGATGTCAGGAAGCTTGGCCCGGCATGTACTGGGCCATACACGTACTGTAGCATACTACATTCAAAGGGAACATTTTGAAACATGCATCTTCCATGTTTTGCTATTAGATTAACTGGTTGTCTAAATAACTACATGGAGAAGACATCATTAGGTTGTGTTTTGGTGACTAAACCAATGTAAAGAACAAGACGGCCTGCACACTGTTGAAGCTCCCAATTCACTGCTTTATTGACAACGCTTCCATCCCAAACGAGTCTTCGTCAGGTCAAGTCTTCGTCAGGTCAAGTCTTCGTCAGGTCAAACAAACAAACTGAGTGCTCACATCTAAAAATATACACATTTCACCTCACATGTTTATGCACATGCCACGTGGTGGGTGCAAAAACAATTTGTGTATCTATAATAATTTGATATCAATGAGATGGGAACATGTAGTAGTTCCAGAGAATAAGATACATTTACAAAAGGACCAATTAAGAGACCTGGAAGGCAAGACAAATCATAAGACGTTCAGGTAAGAAATGGTCTGATATCAAACTCTTGGTTCAGACCTTTAGGAGACACGGTACACAAAGGGTGAATCCAATACAATTCTCTTCTCAATAATAGATGATCAGTATCTCCCCCCTCCTATTAGTCTTAAGATGCTGGATACCAATGTATCTCAGAGAGCTCATGTTATGACGAGCCGTCATGAAATCGCCACTGTAAAGTCCATGGAGAATAATGCACCTCCTCCCAGCTGCCCACTGCACTGAGGCTAGGAAACACTGTCACCACCGATAAATCCACTATAATTGAGATTTTCAATAAGCATTTTTCTACGGCTGGCCATGCTTTCCACCTGGCTACCCCTACCCCGGTCAACAGCCCTGCTCTCCCCACAGCAACTCGCCCAAACCTCCCCCACTTCTCTTTCACTCAAATCCAGATAGCTGATGTTCTGAAAGAGCTGCAAAATCTGGACCCCTACAAATCAGCCGGGCTAGACAATCTGGACCCTCTCTTTCTAAAATGATGTGCCAAAATCGTTGCAACCCCTATTACTAGCCTGTTCAACCTCTCTTTCGTATCGTCTGAGATTCCCATAGATTGGAAAGCTGCCGCGGTCATCCCCCTCTTCAAAGGGGGAGACACTCTACACCCAAACTGCTACAGACCTATATCTATTCTACCCTGCCTTTCTAAGGTCTTCGAAAGCCAAGTTAACAAACAGATTACCGACCATTTCGAATCCCAATGTACCTTCTCCGCTATGCAATCTGGTTTCAGAGCTGGTCATGGGTGCACCTCAGCCACGCTCAAGGTCCTAAACGATATCATAACCGCCATTGATAAGAGACATTACTGTGCAGCCGTATTCATCGACCTGGCTAAGGCTTTCGACTCTGTCAATCACAACATTCTTATTGGCAGACTCGGCAGCCTTGGTCTCTCAAATGATTGCCTCGCCTGGTTCACCAACTACTTCTCTGATAGAGTTCAGTATGTCAAATCGGAGGGCCTGTTGTCCGGACCTCTGGCAGTCTCTATGGGGGTGCCACAGGGTTCAATTCTCGGGCCGACTCTCTTCTCTATATACATCAACGATGTCGCTCTTGCTGCTGGTGATTCTTTGATCCACCTCTACTTAGACGACACCATTCTGTGTACCTCTGGCCCTTCTTTGGACACTGTGTTAACTAACCTCCAGATGAGCTTCAATGCCAGACAACTCTCCTTCCGTGGCCTCCAATTGCTCTTAAATGCAAGTAAAACTAGATGCATGCTCTTCAACCGATTGCTGCCCGCACCTGCCCGCCCGTCCAGCATCACTACTCTGGACGGTTCTGACTTAGAATATGTGGACAACTACAAATACCTGGGTGTCTGGTTAGACTGTAAACTCTCCTTCCAGACACATTAAACATCTCCAATCCAAAATTAAATCTAGAATCGGCTTCCTATTTCGCAACAAAGCCTCCTTCACTCATGCTGCCAAACACACCCTCGTAAAACTGACCATCCTACCGATCCTCGACTTTGGCGATGTCATTTACAAAATAGCCTCCAACACTCTACTCAACAAATTGGATGCAGTCTACTACAGTGCCATCCGTTTGGTCACCAAAGCCCCATATACTACCCACCACTGCGACCTGTACACTCTCGTTGGCTGTTCCACGCTTCATTCTCGTCGCCAAACCCACTGGCTCCAGGTCATCTACAAGTCTCTGCTAGGTAAAGCTCCGCCTTATCTCAGCTCACTGGTCACCATAGCAGCACCCACCCGTAGCACGCGCTCCAGCAGGTATATCTCACTGGTCATCCCCAAAGCCAATTCTTCCTCCGACCGCCTCTCCTTCCAGTTCTCTGCTGCCAATGACTGGAACGAACTGCAAAAATCACTAAAGCTGGAGACTCTTACCTCCCTCACTAGCTTTAAGCACCAGCTGTCAGAGCAGCTCACAGATCACTGCACCTGTACATAGCTCATCTGTAAATAGCCCATCCAATCTACCTCATCCCCATACTGTATTTATTTATTTATCTTGCTCCTTTGCACCCCAGTATCTCTACTTGCACAATCATCTTCTGCACATTCTACCATTCCAGTGTTTAATTGCTATATTGTAATTACCTCGCCACCATGGCCTATTTATTGCCTTACCTCTCTTACCCTACCTCATTTGCACATGCTGTATATAGATTTTTCTACTGTATTATTGATTGTATGTTTGTTTATTCCATGTGTAACTCTGTGTTGTTGTATGTGTCGAACTGCTTTGCTTTATCTTGGCCAGGTCGCAATTGTAAATGAGAACATGTTCTCAACTAGCCTACCTGGTTAAATAAAGGTGAAATAAAATTAAATTTAAAAATGTGCAGCCACAGGGTTTCTCTGGTCAAGGGTCCTGATACGCCTGTGTTCTGCTATCCTTTTTTTCAGCGCTCGTTTCGTTTTTCCTACAAAGCATAGACCACAAATACACTTGATCAGGTATATCACATTTTTTGTGGAACACGTAATATTGCCCTTAATCTTAATGGCCTTGCCCGTAATAGGGTGATTGAACATTGTGCATTTGTTCGTAAAGTTACACTGGGTACGTCGGCCACATCTATAATTACCGTCCGGCACATTCTCTAGGAAGGTACTACGTGGCACTGGTGGAAGATCAGACCTCACCACCATTTGCCTGATGTTGGGGGTGCGTCTGAAGACTACCTGCGGAGGTTCTTTAAACGTCTTGTCCTGTTGTGGATCAGTGCTCAAGATGTACCAGTGTTTTTTAATGATGTGGTTGAACTGTTTACCAAGTGGGGAGCACTGAACGCGTTGGTCAGGAGGGCCGGGTGGTTTGGACTTGAGGCTGTCGTCCTGGGTCATATTTTTATAACGTTCCCTTGCATCATGCAGCCATTCCTCTGGGTAACCCCGCTGTCTGAAACTCTCATCCAGATTGTCGGCTTGTTTGTCATAGTCATTCTGTGTACTACAAATCCTGCGTATGCGACTGTATTGGCTGATGGGGAGGCTCTTTTTTAAGGGTATAGATTGGAAGCTGTCTCCACGTAACAGGGAACTCCTGTCCGTCGGCTTCAAGTATAGGTCCGTGCTAAAGCCCCCCCCCCCTCCCTCTTAATCAAAATGTCAAGAAAACTCGTTTCATGCGCATCAAAGGTGAGGGTACATTTCAAATGTTCACTGCTTGTATTGATGGAGTGGAATTGATGAAGTTCCTCTGCTGTGCCCTGGACTAGAAGGAATACGTTATCAATGAAGCGTTTCCAGAGTCTGATAGGACGCAAGAATTAGGGCTGAAAATCCCATTCTTCTCAAACGACCACACATACAGATTGGCATAATTCGGTGCCATTTTATTACCCATAGCAGTTCCCTCCTGTTGAATGAACATGTCATTTTCAAATATTAAAAAGTTCTTAGTCAGAACAATCTCAGCCAGTTCAACAATACAGTTAGTGCTAGGGAGTGTGCCAGTGGGCCCTAGGCCTCCCTGATGGGGGATGTTAGCAGGGATTCAACATTAAAGCAAGCCGTAAGCATCTCCCTATTGATATCGTGCATTGTCTTGAGGGTGTTAATCATGTCCATAGAATCGCGTACATATGCAGGGAGTGACACCACACTGGGTTTTAGAGAGAAATCAACAAAAGCAGCAATATTTTCAATCAATGAACCAATGGAGGCTACAATAGGTCTCCCTGGTGGCTTATCCAATCATTTGTGGATTTTTTGTTTAGGCATGAATAACGTTTCAGATTGGATTGTCTACTTTCATGAACTCATATTCTTTTTGCATCATGTCTCCACTTTCCACATGAACAGTGGTGTGGGGTCACATGACAGTTTCTGATAGAAAGTGGTGTTGTTCAATTGTCCCCGGATCTCATTCACATCGTCATCTTGGTTTAACAACACCACAGATCCGCCCTTGTCAGCATTACACACTAATTGTTTTAATCATCCAATGCTTGTCTCTGTTCTTTAGCGAGATTATAGTAGACTCTGTATTTCCATGTCTTATTCATAATCTCAGACACATCTTTTTCCACCAATCTGCAGTATTTTTCTTGGGAGGGATTTCTGTATCTGGGCCGGACAAAAGGTGGATTTAGCTCGAAAATGGGTATTTGTTCTGTGGGAAATGTAATTCTCTATTGTGTCACCCACAGCATGAACACTCGTCTCACCCATACTTGACACTTTCACATTTGGACTCTTAATTTATGGGACAGAATAACTCCCTAAGTCTCAATGTATGAAATAATTTCTGAAACTCTATTGTGGTGTGAAAGTCATTACATGATGCAGTGGGGATGAAAGATAAGCCCTTACTCAAGGCCAACTCACATCAAGTGGTGATGGAACGTGAAGAAAGGTTGATCACACTCAGGCATTCTGACTGCGTGTCCAATAGCGGCCTTGCTCCTCTGTTCTTCTTAAAGCAATGTCCTCATTATATTTCACAGTAAACTTATATTTTAGATTAAGGGTTGTATTGTGAAAAAATGTCTACAAAGAAATGCACAATGAAAGGTTTTAAATGTAATACTAGCTGTGTTACAAATGTTACC
>NC_052328.1:34150796-34180796 GCF_016432855.1 Salvelinus namaycush
ACGTAGTATTGTAACTTTAAGCCTAGTTGTGTACTGTTGTACGTAGTATTGTAACTTTAAGGCTAGTTGTGTACTGTTGTACGTAGTATTCTCCTTTACCTTGTGATTTTCTGCTACAGCAGTCAGCAACATTTTAGCTTTCATGTGTAGGACTGACATTAACCCACAATAATAATTCCATCATCATTTTTTAAAACTTGGCATCAACATTATTTGTCATGCACTGTAGCCTATATGGCCTTAGACAAACAGTCTGCTTACATTCATGTGTTAAGCGAGTCACATGCTGTAAGAGTCAAATTGTGTCACGTGTCACGTGTCACATAGTCTTCCTCCTGGGTTATTGCATCAGCCAGGACTGCTGGCAACCACAGGTAACAACAGTGGCTCACAGGAGATGGAGAGATGTCCTCAGCACACCATGGTTTGATTGGCAGGTGTCAGATGACATCGGCAGTGAGGTGAGAGTGATGTCACAGCTCGGACCTGTCACTGTGACAGAGTGATGACATCACATCCTTCCAGAAATAAAAACTTGGAAGGTTTGGTCAGTCCTTTCAGGGAAGTGGCCACAGCATATGTAAACCTCAGTGGAGGGACAAAGAAACATTTGTTTGCAGTATATTTTGCAAGCTAGGCAGCCATACTGTAGATACATTTTCAGATGAATGTATTCAAGTTTGTTTATCTATATTGTCCGCTCAGTCAAGCCCATAGCCTTCCGGGAAGAAGGAAATTGGATTTGTAAATCGTGTTGTAAGCATATAAAGGATTAGGCCTAGTGCTGGAATACAGTTTCGCTGTAACAGTCAGCCAACAGTAATGGTACAAATCACAGAAGTAGGAATGGGGTATGTTTCACCCCGTAGGCCCCCAAATAAATGGACGGTGACTAGAGAGATCGATAGGAGACTATTAACTGGGTCCAACCTAATAAGTTAACTACAAGCCTGTGTAATGAATTTCCTCATAGGTAATCAGTTAGTATGCTCGAGTTTATGCTTGATGCATTGTGGTCAACCTATTTGGCATCTGTGACATTTGTATGGTGGCATATAGGGAATTGGAAGAGGTCAAACTACCCCCTGCACCCGACCCGTCTGTAGGGACCACTGGCGTGCCTCTATTTGGCTCCCCGAAGGAAACAGGAAGAGGTTAAGTCCACATCAGTGTAATAGGCGTTTAGCATTATCTAATAGTGCAGCTGAACAGGTCTCTGAAGTTAACTTGGCATTGTGGAAAGACGCAGGCATGAAGCTCTTTGTTCCTCTATTCTCAATGCTTTAAGGAGGGGGAGGTTAAGTACTGACGGGAGGGAGGCATTTCAGTGGTTTTCCACCTATTTCTCCAGACAGCATTTTTTTTTAAGACTCTCTTTTGGTTTAGGTTTGTTTGGGGCTTTGTGTAATGTTACCATGGCAATGATGTAGTCGCCCTAAGTAGAGGTTGTCATTTGTATGTCGTACCGTCTTGCAGCTTTGGCCACTGTTCCTCACCGCAACCGGGTTCTTGGCATATGCTAGCAGTGAAGAATAATATCTAAGATTTGTTCATTTGTTGTTTCCAGGTTTATCTAAAAGTGGTCATCTTAATCTGCTATTGGCTTTAGTCTCGTAGGAGTCATGGCTGTGGGTCTAAAATATATGGGTCTTTGTTTAGTCTGCTTAGTAAGAAGAGCAGTTTGGAGTTGTATTCCACTCCACAGACACAATATTGTTTCACATTAATTATTAAAAAGCCAAAGAGAGGTGTATTACCTCATCAGCTAATTAATGTACCAACATAACTGATACTGCCGCATATTGTCTCCTGTGACCATGGTTAGCTCACATGCACTGTAGCCAACCTAAATACATGGTGGACAACCTGACTGATCATATGCTGAACCCTAAAGCTTCCTCTGTGTAGATACAAAGATGGATTTCCAGCCCATCTGTCAAGATGTGAAGGGTAGTTGAGCCCTTAGGAAGCTGATGTCTGCCGGTTGGCATGCAGTCATGTACAGTACAGTAAAATACAGAGCACCTCTGAGAGAACACAGTCCCCTATAAGAGACTAGTCTGTCTAGGATAGCGTATGTATACCACTTATATCCTTGCATCTGCTTATCTACATCTAGTCTCTATAGGTCCTGCCTTGGGCTGTCTCCAGTCTGTCGGCCTGTCTGTCTAGAAGAGCTAGCTAGCCTACAGCTCAATGAGAACTCTTCCTCTACTCTAGATCACCCAGGAGAGGCCATGACATCACGCTCACAAGCAAAAGCCTCCAGCACACTGCCTCCTCTCACCCAACCCTCCTCCCTTTACCCACAATTCCCCTCTTCCCCGTCTAAGTTCTGCCACCGGAGCAGTGCATCGTGGGTCGCATGGATGAGCTGCCAGGGCTTTGACGACCCCTCATGAATAAATGGAAATTAAGGCTGCGTTTACACAGGCAGCCCAATTCTGATATTTGTGCCACTAATTGTTTTTTTGAACAATCACATCAGATCTTTTCACATCAGATATTTTTCAGAGGTGATCTGATTGGTCAAAAAAATTGGGCTGCCTGTCTAAAAGTAGCCTCTGCATTTATGGAAATCATTGTCATTATTTTTCACCGCTTTCTTTTTTGCAGAGGGGATTGTTATTCATGTGATGGAATGCATTTTCTCATTTAACAGTTATTTTTTCCTAAAGCTGGATAGGGTTTTGGGAATTTATGAATCATAAGTCTTGCCTTTGATTTTCAAGCAGATTTAAGACAAAAATGTAACTCGGCCACAAAGGAACATTCACTGTTTTCTTTGTAAGCTTGCGTTGTCAACTAAATTGAATTCAATGTGAAATCAACAAAACATCTTACCGTGTCATTGGATTTAGGTTCAAAGTTGGACGACTTTTTAAAAAATCCAATCAGTTTTCCACTTTGATTTAACACTATCACATACTTTTTTTTTTTTGTTGAAATGACGTAGAAGCAAGTTGATTCAAGCAGTTTTTGCACAGTGGGATCACTCAAAACCTCACTCTAAGATCTCTCACTGATATCACTGGTACTTCAGTCCTAACCCTCACGCCAAGGTATAGTCTATTTTCCTATGAAAAGAACAGAATTGATTTGATCGCTGTTGCAGCCCTGCATTCTATAAAGAATTCTCAAAAACAATAGTTAGTGATGGGGGGGGGGGGGGGGGGGGGTGATTGATACAGTTACATATCACAGTATTGTTTTTGACAATATTACAGCAGAAAAAAAATCTAGTTTAAAAAATGTGTTGCTACTGTAGGTAGCATTAGCTAGCGCTAATTGACTGTCCTGCGTCAAAACTCTGGTATATTTCATCCTTTAGCTTGTTCTCCATCTTCTTTTTAAATTACTGACTGATCAAAACTGGTTTCCTCATGCTCTCGCTTGTCTCTCTGCAGCAGACACTGCATAGTGAGCAATCTGTTTGGAACATCAAATCACAATAAAATCACAGTATCAAATAAAAATACATATAGAATCATTAGAATCACAATACATATCGAATCGTTAGAATCAAAATACATCTAGAATCATTAGAATCACAATACATATAGAACCGTTAGAATCAAAATACATATAGAATCATTAGAATCACAATACGTATAGAATCGTTAGAATCAAAATACATATAGAATCGTTAGAATCACAATACTTATAGAATCGTTAGAATCACAATACATATCGAATCGTTAGAATCACAATACATATAGAATCATTAGAATCACAATACATATAGAATCATTAGAATCACAATACATATAGAATCATTAGAATCACTATACATATATAATCATTAGAATCACAATACATATAGAATCATTAGAATCACTATACATATAGAATCATTAGAATCACAATACATAGAGAATCATTAGAATCACAATACATATAGAATCATTAGAATCACAATACATATAGAATCCTTAGAATCACAATACATATAGAATCATTAGAATCACAATACATATAGAATCGTTAGAATCACAATACATATAGAATCATTAGAATCACAATACATATAGAATCGTTAGAATCACAATACATATAGAATCATTAGAATCACTATGCATATAGAATCATTAGAATCACAATACATATAGAATCATTAGAATCACAATACATAGAGAATCATTAGAATCACTATACATATAGAATCATTAGAATCACAATACATATAGAATCGTCATGATAATAATGTCTTCAGGTCCCTGGCAGTTCCCGGCCCTAATAGTTACACCAGGAGAGGACAAAGTGAAGGCTTGGTCAGAGAGAGGGGAAGCATCAACGAGAGTACTTTTCTTTCTCTCCGTTCTGAGGAAGCACGCCCTGTGAAGTTTTTCACCTACAGACATCACAGGAATCCTATTCACTGGCTGGTCTCCATGGAGATAGCTACAGGTATTTTTGAATTCTGAGATGGTTGACTCTTACCCATGTCTCAAAGTGTTTTTCTCAAAAAGATTCACTGCCAAAGTGAAGGAATATAATTTGCTGGTGGCTTTGATTGTAAAAGCCTTTTCTTGAACAACATCCATCTGTTTGTAGGCTTTACAGTCAAGGTGCCACTCACAGTCCCTTCCATCTTTTCTGTCTCCCGGCATACTCGCTCTCTCTCTTTCATGGCCAGGCCAGCTGTTGAGTCATGACTTGTTCCCCTCCACTGATCTGCTCCTTTCCCAATTAGTCATCACTTTCTTTAATAATGTGCTGCTCATGATTTGATCGTTTGTCCAAGTACTGCGCCGGGGCTCTTTTATTTCAATAAATGTACAGCCATTCTAGCTTTACATGACATCACATTGAACTAGCAGCTGCAAGAACGGAGAACACTAAGAGTGCAAAGCAGACTGTAATGTCAAGTGAATGTCACAGTTCCACTTAAGGTTTAATTTCCCTCTGTCACTTTTAATGTATGTACTCATAGTGATTGGCACACAGAGAGATAATGTTTGAGAAAGACACCCAGACACAGAGAGGGACAGAGACTGATAAATAGAGAGAAGAGAGGTCTCCCCGTCTCAGACCTTTGGATGACTCTATCCTGTGTGGCCCACGTCTGTCATTGAACAAGGTCGACAAGACCATTACCTCTCCATCTCTCTATATCGCTTTGTTTGACATCCTGATCTTTGGTTTTGCCTCTCTTTTCTCTCTCTCCCCTCTCTCCAATCTTTCTCTCTCTATATATATATATTTTTTTTCTTTCTTTGACTTCTTTTTCTTCTCTCCAGCTTTTGTACTCCTCTTTGTCTCTGTGATGGGCTTAGCCCTCATCTTTGATCACAACTCCCAATCATTTCAATAGGTGTAATTACTGTAGGCTGGGACATTAATACACACAGGGATTCGTCAGACAGATGTTACACTCGGACCAGATTTTTTGTTTTTGCGTGCGCACACACATACACATATAGTGTAGTGTATAGTGAAGAGTTGGCTGATCCCAGGGAATGAGACAATCCTGACAATAGTTGTCTCTGCTGTCTCCTCCCATGTTGATGGTGACTGTTTGACCTCCACGTGACCCCTAACTATCCTGTGTGTATCTCAGGGAGATCTTAAAATGCTCATTCTGCCACTACGCTTCCTTCCTCCTTCCTTCTTTCCTTTCCTTTCAATTCAATTCAAGGGGCTTTATTGACATGGGAAACATATGTTAACATTGCCAAAGCAAGTGAAATAGATAATAAACAAAAGTGAAATAAACAATAAAAATAAACAGTAAACATTACACTCACAAAAAGTTCCATAGGAATAGAGACATTTCAAATGTCATATTATGGCTACATACAGTGTTGTAACGATGTACAAATAGTTAAAGTACAAATGGGAAAATAAATAAACATAAATATGGGTTGTATTTACAATGGTGTTTGTTCTTTACTGGTTGCCCTTTTCTTGTGGCAACAGGTCACAAATCTTGCTGCTGTGATTGCACACTGGTATTTCACCCAATAGATATAGTATGGGTGTTTATCAAACTGGATTTGTTTTCAAACTCTTTATGGGTCTGTGTAATCTGAGGCAAATATGTGTCTAGAGGTATTCTAGACACAGTGGACAGTTATTCTTCCACAGTGGTCAGGTATTCTGCCACTGTGTACTCTCTGTTTAGGGCCAAATAGCATTCTAGTTTGCTCTGTTTATTTGTTAATTCTTTCCAGTGTGTCAAGTAATTATGTTTTTGTTTTCTCATGATTTGGTTTGGTCTAATTGTGTTGCTGTCCTGGGGTTCTGTGGGGTGTGTTTGTGTTTGTGTACAGAGCCCCAGGACCAGCTTGCTTAGGGAACTCTTCTCCAGGTTAATTTCTCTGTCGTTGATGACTTTGTTATGGAAGGTTTGGGAATCGGTTTCTTTTAGGTGGGTTTATAATTGAACGTCTCTTTTCTGTATTTTGATAATTAGCGGTTATCAGCCTAATTCTGCTCTGCATGCATTATTTGGTGTTTTACATTTTACATTTTACACGTACATTGTTTTTACCATCGAGGACCACTTTGGAAACAAACGTTTTAATTAATACTTTCAAGTGATATCCTCTGGGTCCACATTGTGCATTTTGTTCTATATGTCTGTTACCCCAAATAAATTCAATTCAATTCAATTCATGGAGGATATTTTTGCTGAATTCTGCAAAAAGTTTATCCCATTTTGTGAATTATTGTTTGGTCAGTGGACCCATGACCTCACAACCATAAAAGGCATTGGGTTCTATAATTGATTGAAGTATTTTTTGCCAGATCCTTATTGGTATGTAGAGTTTTATGTTCCTTTTGATGGCATAGAAGGAAGGCCCTTCTCGCCTGTCTCTCAGATCGTTCGCAGTTTTGTGGAAGTTACCTGTGGCACTCTTTCTTTCTCTCTCTCTCTCTCTCTCTCTCTCTCTCCCTCTCTCTCTCTCTCTCTCACACACACACACACACACACACACACACACACACACACACACACACACACACACACACACACACACACACACACACACACACACATACGTCCCCACTTTTCTCTAGGTAATTGCTTCCTCTTTTTGGCTGAATTAGTCCCTGTGGTTGGCGGTGCCTTTTAAAGTTAGTGTGTGGCAGAACGCTCTCGCTCATTCCGGAATATTACTCTGCATGTTTGCTGTAACCTTGTAACACGGGCTGACATGCTAACTTTAGCTATTCACGGTGGCTGGGAGGTGTTGTGCAGGTAAGAGGCTTGTCACCTTCTCCGGGACATGAAGAGACAGGTCCAAAGACTGAACTCTAGTTTCAGTCCTGTGGGGGTTTGGTTACTGTCATAACTGTACTGGTTGTTTGGGCTGAATGGGTTCCCCTGGATCAAGTGTGTGGATAGAGTAGCTCCCACTAGTGGGATGTATTTGTTTCTTCACGATATTTACTCTCATTTACTTCAGCCCAGTTTAACCATCCCTTGATGAGATACTGTAAGTAGGCTATTGTGTTTCAATGTATGGTTTTGTATTGCTCTAGTAAGACTTCATGCTCACCTGCACCTCTGCTGGTATCCTTGTGTGAATGTCCTGTACACCTTTCTTTTGTCATATGATCTGGATGTTGACATCCTGTACCCCCTCCCCCTTCTTACCCCTTTGTCCCCCCTTATCCCCCGTTCCCCTCTGGTAGTGATGGCTCTGTCATCAGCGGGTCCTCCCCTGGACCTGGGGTCAGGTTTCCCAGGCTTCCGGATGGGTCTCTGTCCCTGGCAGGGCATGGTGGCTCCGATAGCGGCAGGAATAGGATCACACACATTCCCACATTACATTCTGCTCTTCACCGGATCCTTCACCAGAATCTTCTGCCAGCCTAGCTCCTACGCTAAGTTTAGAAGGACGGTATGATACTGATATCTGAGACACGGCGTACCCGTACACACATACATACACACATACGAACACACACATGCAGACACGTACAGACACACAATATGAGAGCTTTATATTACACTCATTTACACTTCACTGATGCTGACACTGCTTCAACAACTTACAATCATTTATTTTCTCAGCAAGGACACTCAGTGTGTTTCAGAGTATTGAATGGAGAGTATGCCTTCAGAGAGTGTCAAGTTACCATCTGGGAATTGCCTCAACAACGTGAAATGGAATGTGTCTGTATATGTGTGGGAGAGAGAGGGAGAGAGGGATGAAGAGGGAGAGAGAGAGAGGGATGAAGAGGGAGAGAGAGAGAGGGAGAGAGAGGGATGAAGAGAGAGAGGGAGAGAGGGAGAGAGGGATGAAGAGGGAGAGAGAGAGAGAGGGAGAGAGGGATGAAGAGAGAGAACTCATCCAGTTCTGTCCAGAGTGCTGTTATAATTGTGCTTGTCCATGCTTGTCCATTCACTAAATCCTGTTCATTTATGACATTGTATTTCTGGACCTGGGGAATAGCCTCTATGGGTTCTTCATGTGTGTGTACAGTATGTGTGTGTAGAGTATGTGTGTGTAGAGTATGTGTGTGTAAAGAATGTGTGTGTACAGTATGTGTGTGTAGAGTATGTGTGTGTAAAGTATGTGTGTGTAAAGAATGTGTGTGTAAAGAATGTGTGTGTAGAGTATGTGTGTGTAGAGTATGTGTGTGTAGAGTATGTGTGTGTAAAGAATGTGTGTGTACAGTATGTGTGTGTAAAGAATGTGTGTGTACAGTATGTGTGTGTAGAGTATGTGTGTGTAGAGTATGTGTGTGTAGAGTATGTGTGTGTAAAGAATGTGTGTGTACAGTATGTGTGTGTAGAGTATGTGTGTGTAGAGTATGTGTGTGTAAAGAATGTGTGTGTACAGTATGTGTGTGTAGAGTATGTGTGTGTAGAGTATGTGTGTGTAGAGTATGTGTGTGTAGAGTATGTGTGTGTAAAGAATGTGTGTGTACAGTATGTGTGTGTAGAGTATGTGTGTGTAAAGTATGTGTGTGTACAGTATGTGTGTGTAAAGAATGTGTGTGTACAGTATGTGTGTGTAGAGTATGTGTGTGTAAAGTATGTGTGTGTAAAGAATGTGTGTGTACAGTATGTGCTTGTAAAGTATGTGTGTGTAAAGAATGTGTGTGTAAAGAATGTGTGTGTACAGTATGTGCTTGTAAAGTATGTGTGTGTAAAGAATGTGTGTGTACAGTATGTGTGTGTAGAGTATGTGTGTGTAAAGAATGTGTGTGTACAGTATGCGTGTGTATAGAATGTGTGTGTATAGAATGTGTGTGTACAGTAGGTGTGTGTATAGAATGTGTGTGTAGAGTATGCGTGTGTATAGAATGTGTGTGTACAGTATGTGTGTGTATGTGCCTGCCCCGGCACGCTCATTAAGCAGGATTAGACGACTGCCTATGTCTGCTGATTGACCAAGACGCACCTCCTATAACATATAAAAAAACTATTTTGTTGCAGTCTGGACCGGCCTTGAGGTCCACGTGCCACGGTCCGGACCAAATCTGAACCAATCATAGAAGTCAATGTTTGGTTCAGATTTTGTCCGGTCTGGTCCAGCCTTGATTTGGCCCAAACATAGATGTCGATAAATTAGGTCTTTTCACATTTCATTCAGAACCTAAAGTGAATCTCATTTCAACATCTTTTCAACCTTATAACCTTACCTTATTTTTGTCTTGCGTAGGGCGGCAGAATGGCCAGGACCGACCCTGTGCCTGCCTGCATATCTGTTTATCATGCTGGACGTCCATTGTATGTCCTGTGCCTTGCTGTCTAGCTGCTGTTGCCATGTCGACAGCTGTATACATTCGTCAAGCCCTGAGACGGAGTGGGGTAGCAAGGTTGCGCCTTAAATACTTTGCCCTTATATGGCCGTGTTACTGTAGGACCTTGAATACATCACTGCAGTACTGAGTATTACTGTAGCTTATAGTGTACAGACCAGCACAGTAGCCAGAGTGGCTATAGCAGAGGAGCCTGCTAATTCAGTATTGCAGTACTGCAGTTGGATATAGTCCTATTAACCGTGTTCTAATCTGTGGCTCCTCAGAAAGGGGTGCTCTCTCAGTCTTTTATAAAACCTCCCCTACAATCAGCATTCTAAAATACACAATTCTGTCTGTTCAGTTCTGTTCAGTTCAACACTTTAATCATCTGTTTGTTTGTTGGGTTGAATTTTTTGCACTCCATGTCAATTTGAGCTCAGTGTTTAAACACACAGTAAATGGAAAGTAGACAGCGAGAAGATCCAAGAGTGGCAGACTGGGAGATGAAGAGGGGATTTGGCTGATGGAAAAGAAGAGTAGTGTGAGCGAGAGAGAGAGGGAGAGAAGAGTAGAGTAGAAGAGTGGATTACTAGAGGAAGAGAGTGTGAGATGGAGAAGGCATTGTGTGCCCTGGTGGAAGCACTGCCATGTTGTGGAAAGAATATCGGAGAGAATTATCATAGATTGCAGAGTGCCCAAAGGACAGGAGGTCTCTCTTGCTCGCAACACTAAACCCAATAACCTTAAACCTCAATGTTTAAATATTGTGTGTCCACTGTAAAGATGCTACAATGACATTTACATTTACTCTGAGTGAAGATTGGAGTTGATAACAGAAGTTGGTTCTGCTGATACTATCAGAATCAAATGGCTGATTTGATTTAAAAAAAAAAAAAAAAAAACATAATAGTACACAGCAAATGTTGGTGGTGTTGAGGTAAAAAGTGTTGTGGGTAGGGATGGGCGGTATTCAGATTTTCATGTCATTATACCGTCCTTTTCTCATCCCAGGATTTAAGGAATTACCAGTTTAGTACAGAAGGGGGTGGCAAAAGACCTGCAAAATAAGCCCATTGGGCGTCTATTAAAACAAAAACTAAATTAGCACAAGTAATAGCAAATTTCCTTGGAGGTTGCTAGCTAAATATGCTAACGAGCGCAAACAAAAATAGTAAATCAAGCTCATAAAGTTATACATATATTGACCATGCTTGTGTGATGGAAGAACAGTGCTGGCTCTGGAGCAGCATGTGTACACGCTGTGTCTGTGTGGAGTCGCTAGGGCAACGGGCCTGCCTGCTCTGCTCAGAGAAGATGGGGGAGGAGCAGAGAGGCCGAGAACGGTGAGGAGAAAAAAATGCAAGGAAATCGAGCTGCAGTGGCAGCTGTACAGATAACTCATCCATAGGGGTTTACTTCTCAAACACGGCAGAAAGCTAACACAATATGTTGCCCCGTCACCTTATTAATTCAGCCACTTACTTAGATAGCAAGTTAAACTTAGGGTTCTAAAATGCTCCTTGTTGTAATTTCTACTCGGCATCAGACTCATTTTGTGCTTCAGTTGCACTTCTCCACTCGAGAATTCACAAACGGGCATTCTATCAGCAGACACACTTTGACTGATGTGTAGCTACTTTTCTCCTGTAATTTTCTCGGTGTAGCCAGACTACTTTTCTCAGGTAAAATGCACGATTAACATTAAGCAAAACATTAGGAAATGTAGCTGGCTACATTATTTCTATGATAAACATTAGAAATATGATGGACCCATATCGTTTTTGGAGAAAAGACCTAGCTTGTTCATTGCAAGCTAATTTCCTTGTGTGGCTGACAGCCAAATAGTGTTACACTTCTGTTGTCATTTGATGAAAATTAATCTATTTTCTGCAGGATTGTTGCATTAATGTATTTTCTGTGAAGGAAAATTACACTTGCACATCCCTGATCACTCGATTGAAGCAAGACAACACTGTTGACTTTCAATATAAAACGTGACCCCTGTCAATAAACAGCTGGACTCACCTGCTCCTGCTTTCTCCTGTTGTGCTGTCTGAACCGTTCTGGGGAACTACAGTAAGCTTCATAATGTCACATAATGTGACAGGTGAAATGAAGGTGAATCTCGTAACATATTGCACAAGTTGACTGCAGGTAGTTATTTAAAAAGTAGCTACAAATATGACAATTTATTGAAAAACGGTATTGAAAAACCATCCCGTGGCTATTTCCAAATACCCTGGTATATGGTATATACGGTATACCTCCCAAGCCTAGTTGTGAGTGTTATATTTAAATGTTGATTCTAGTGCGGGTAACACCAGTGGGATTGAAATGAAGTGTTATTTGAATCACAGTGGAATCAACGCCACATGGTGTTGTTGTTACTCGACTGTGTTGAGTTAATATCTGTTAACTCTCTCAGAGTGAAAAGGACATGTGAGTGGCCTCATTATCATATTTCCCACATGCTTTGTTGTAGTTGTATTTTTAGAATGGTTTGAGTGTGATATTGAGATGATTGTTCCAGTTCAGATGATTTAGGTAGTCTTGGTTAAAAAGTTATTCATCATAACAGTCATTCTAAATTCAGATTGTGGGTGAGGAAAATAGTTGAATATCCTCCCTATGATTGGATTCCAAGGAATTTCAAATTACTACGAGCTAGTATATTGGGACTTTGCAGGTCTGATATGGCCCATGAGCTAGGACCACAATGTTGGGGGAACACCTGGCCGTAACTTATGAAACATCTAATGTATTGTCACGAAGGGTTTACTTTTAATCAAACACATTCACTTAGGCTGTCACTTGGTGAAGGCTTCAGGACGGAAAATGGATGAATGCAACAACCATGTCTCTGTCACTAACACACAGTGTCATCGCTGGTTAACTCTAATATTCACTTTGTTTCACACTATTCCATGTCTCTGTCACTAACACACAGTGTCATCGCTGGTTAAGTCTAACATTCACTTTGTTTCACACTATTCCATGTCTCTGTCACTAACACACAGTGTCATCGCTGGTTAAGTCTAACATTCACTTTGTTTCACACTATTCCATGTCTCTGTCACTAACACACAGTGTCATCGCTGGTTAAGTCTAACATTCACTTTGTTTCACACTATTCCATGTCTCTGTCACTAACACACAGTGTCATCGCTGGTTAAGTCTAACATTCACTTTGTTTCACACTATTCCATGTCTCTGTCACTAACACACAGTGTCATCGCTGGTTAACTCTAACATTCACTTTGTTTCACACTATTCCATGTCTCTGTCACTAACACACAGTGTCATCGCTGGTTAACTCTAATATTCACTTTGTTTCACACTATTCCATGTCTCTGTCACTAACACACAGTGTCATCGCTGGTTAACTCTAACATTCACTTTGTTTCACACTATTCCATGTCTCTGTCACTAACACACAGTGTCATCGCTGGTTAACTCTAACATTCACTTTGTTTCACACTATTCCATGTCTCTGTCACTAACACACAGTGTCATCGCTGGTTAACTCTAACATTCACTTTGTTTCACACTATTCCATGTCTCTGTCACTAACACACAGTGTCATCGCTGGTTAACTCTAACATTCACTTTGTTTCACACTATTCCGGTGGGTCACATATAAACTCTAAGAAAGTGATACATTTATTAACACTTTCAGTGGGTTCGCCTGCTCATGTAGGTATGCAAGTGTGTGTAGACACGGTATGTGTGTGTGTAGACAGCATGGTCACGGTGAATGTGCAGTAGTCACCCTGTGAGTAAGAAAGGGAGTTTGGCATGGCTGCCTCAATAACCTGCTCAGCTGCTGCCTAGTCAACAGAGACACACACACTGCTCTGTTCACTCACTGGCCACAGCTCTAAGCACATATTACTACGGCAGCAGGTAGCCTAGAGGTTAAGAGCATTGGGCTAGTAACCGAAAGGTTGCTGGTTTGAATCCCCGGGTCAACTAGGTGAAGACTCTGTTGATGTGCCCTTGAGAAAGGCACTCTAATTGCTCCTATAAATTGCTGTGGATAAGACTAAAATGTAAATGTTCTACTTTACAGTACATGATCAATGCGGATTCACCTCTTCCACTCCTGTCCTGGTCTGTGACACTCACTGGCCACCCAAGGGTTAAACTAAACTTCAGCTATGAGAGGGAGACACAATTGGGGGACTTGACAGGGTTAGGAAAGGATTATAGACTGTCTCTTGTTCTACCGATCCCTGTCTGTCAGCACTGATGCTGGAGCTTGTGGAAGGACCCTGTCTTCTTCCCCTAGAGAGGTCACACACAGCGACGGGCTGTTCTGCACATGCCAGTGTCTTCTGTTTCAGTGATAAGACAGAGAAAGAGAGAAGAAGTGTTTTGCCGTGTGAATCATTCAGTGGATAAATCTGTAGGCCACTGAAGGAGATAGAGAGCGTGTATGGAGACAGAAACGATTAAGTCTAGTTGAGTCACAGGAGCACAAGACAAGCTTTTCTCTCTTTTCTCTCAACGGCGGGGTCGTGAGATTGTTCCAGATTGTTCCATGTCAGGAGTGTAGCGGCTAATGGGGAAAGAAGATGCTTTAAGAAGCCACCATAATTCCGTCCCGTAAATCCTGGCCTTATAAGCCTGTGTTACCCTGGCCCAAGCCCAGCTTCGGAGAACAGCAGGAAGACCACAGTTTTCCCCCTGCTTCTTCCCTCTCTGCACCATGAATGTAGCGTTGTGTCCAACTGGGCAGCTGAAAGCTATTTAGTGAAACCGTGGTGAAACCATGACATCTCCAAACACTGGGACATTGGCACAGGAGAGCACAGCGCCAACATAACCGTCAAACTCTCCCTTTTATCCCTCCTTCTCCCTCTAGTTAACCAGCTGAGAAAGGAAGAGAGATATAGAGAGAAAGACTCAGTGGTCATTGACTTCAATTCAACGTCTATTCCACGTAATTTCATTGAAATGAAACAGCATTGATTCAACCAGTGTGTGCCCAGTGGGGGGGGGGGGAGAGAGAGAGAGAGAGATCATGAGAAAACACATTTTGAGAAAACAAAAAGATAATTACTTGACACATTGGAAAGAATTAACCAAAAAATAGAGCAAAGTGGAATGCTTTTGGCCCTAAACAGAGAGTACACGGTGACAGAATATCTGAGAGAGAGAGAGAGAGAAAGAGAGAGGGAGAGAGAGAGAAAGAGAGAGGGAGAGAGAGAGAGAGAGAGAGAGGGAGAGAGAGAGAGAGATCCTGGTGTCAGGCTCTGAATTGTATTTTTGTCTCTTCCCCTTTATCTTCATCAGCGCATCCAGTCTCAATTCACCCAGTATTACCCAGAGTCCTCTTCTCGCCTTTCTCCATGTTAGAACATAAAGGCGGTCCCCAGATGGAAAGTTGTTGAGAAATCACAGAGTTGTGAATAGAGCTCTGGACCCAGTCAAGTCCCTCATGTAGACTTCACTGACTCACTTACTAGTGGATTCGTGCTAGGCCAGTCCATTGTTCCTGCTTTGGGATTTTGATACTGAGGCTGTTGCTCAGAGTAAACTCAGTCTCACGAGAGATTTGGTGCTGGGTGACGAGATTACAGTAGATGACATGATTAGAAACTATGGATGGCCCTAACAAGTAACAGGACAAGATATAATGTACATTCACGAGGAGGTCTATGGACAATCAGTCATTTTTGACATGCGGACATGCCTTTAATGTAGGTTACTGGCATGTTGCAGAAAGATTGATTGTGTGAACTTTCCACCCTTTTTTTCTGCCTGACAAGGCACCCTACGTTGTCCTCCGTGATTTACAACTCTCACACACACATGCTTTCTCAGAGGATGAATGGAAATCAGACTCAGAGTGTCCAGGGGACCGTGTTAAATCATCCATTCACTGGCTCAGAGTGTCCAGGGGACCGTGTTAAATCATCCAATCACTGTCTCAGAGTGTCCAGGGGACCGTGTTAAATCATCCAATCACTGTCTCAGAGTGTCCAGGGGACCGTGTTAAATCATCCAATCACTGTCTCAGAGTGTCCAGGGGACCGTGTTAAATCATCCAATCACTGTCTCAGAGTGTCCAGGGGACCGTGTTAAATCATCCATTCATTGTCTCAGAGTGTCCAGGGGACCGTGTTAAATCATCCATTCACTGTCTCAGGGTGTCCAGGGGACCGTGTTAAATCATCCATTCACTTTCTCAGAGTGTCCAGGAGACCGTGTTAAATCATCCATTCATTGTCTCAGAGTGTCCAGGGGACCGTGTTAAATCATCCATTCACTGTCTCAGAGTGTCCAGGGGACCGTGTTAAATCATCCATTCACTTTCTCAGTGTCCAGGGGACCGTGTTAAATCATCCATTCACTTTCTCAGAGTGTCCAGGGGACCGTGTTAAATCATCCAATCACTGTCTCAGAGTGTCCAGGGGACCGTGTTAAATCATCCAATCACTGTCTCAGAGTGTCCAGGGGACCGTGTTAAATCATCCATTCACTGTCTCAGGGTGTCCAGGGGACCGTGTTAAATCATCCATTCACTGTCTCAGAGTGTCCAGGGGACCGTGTTAAATCATCCATTCACTGTCTCAGGGTATCCAGGGGACCGTGTTAAATCATCCATTCACTTTCTCAGAGTGTCCAGGGGACCGTGTTAAATCATCCATTCACTGTCTCAGGGTGTCCAGGGGACCGTGTTAAATCATCCATTCACTGTCTCAGAGTGTCCAGGGGACCGTGTTAAATCATCCATTCACTGTCTCAGAGTGTCCAGGGGACCGTGTTAAATCATCCATTCACTGTCTCAAGTAGAGGTCGACCGACTAATTGCAATGGCCGATTAATTAGGGCCGATTTCAAGTTTTCATAATAATCGGTAATCTGTGTTTTTGGACATTTTTTTTTTTTACACCTTTATTTAACTAGGCAAGTCAGTTAAGAACACATTCTTATTTTCAATGACGGCCTAGGAACGGTGGGTTAACTGCCTTGTTCAGGAGCAGAACGACAGATTTTTACCTTGTCAGCTCGGGGATTAGTTTTTGCAACCTTCCGGTTACTAGTCCAACGCTCTAACCACCTGCCTTACATTGCACTCCACGAGGAGCCTGCATGGCAGGCTGACTACCTGTTACGCGAGGGCAGCAAGAAGCCAAGGTAAGTTGCTAGCTAGCATTAAATTTATCTTATAAAAAACAATCAATCTTAACATAATCACTAGTTAACTACATATGGTTGATGATATTACTAATTTATCTAGCGTGTCCTGCGTTGCATATAATCGATGCGGTGCCTGTTAATTTCTCATCGAATCACAGCCTACTTCGCCAAACGGGTGACGATTTAACAAGCGATTCGCGAAAAAAGCACTGTTGTTACACCAATGTGTACCTAACCATAAACATCAATGCTTTCTTTAAAATCAATACACAAGTATATATTTTTAAACCTGCATTTTTAGTTAATATTGCCTGCTAACATGAATTTCTTATAACTAGGAGAAATTGTGTCACTTCTCTTGCGTTCCGTGCAAGCAGTCAGGGTATATGCAGCAGTTTGGGCCGCCTGGCTCGTTGCGAACTGTGTGAAGTCCATTTATTCCTAACAAAGACCGTAATTAATTTGCCAGAATTGTACATAATTATGACATAACATTGAAGGTTGTACAATGTAACAGCAATATTTAGACTTAGGGATGCCACCCGTTAGATAAAATACGGAACCGTTCCGAATTTCAATGAAAGAATAAACGTTTTGTTTTCGAAATGATAGTTTCCGGATTCGACCATATTAATGACCAAAGGCTCGGATTTCTGTGTGTTATTATGTTGTAATTAAGTCTATGATTTGATATTTGATAGAGCAGTCTGACTGAGCGATGGTAGGCAGCAGCAGGCTCGTAAGCATTCATTCAAACAGCACTTTCGTGCGTTTGCCAGCAGCTCTTCGCTGTGCTTCAAGCATTGAGCTGTTTATGACTTCAAGCCTATCAACTCCCGAGATTAGACTGGTGTAACCGATATGAATTGGCTAGCTAGTTAGCGGGGTGCGCGCTAATAGCGTTTCAATCGGTGACGTCACTCGCTCTGAGACCTTGAAGTAGTTGTCCCCCTTGCTCTGCAAGGGCTGCGGCTTTTGTGGAGCGATGGGTAACGATGCTTCGAGGGTGGCTGTTGTCGATGTGTTCCTGGTTCGAGCCCAGGTAGGGGCGAGGAGAGGGACGGAAGTTATACTGTTACACTGGCAATACTAAAGTGCCTATAAGAACATCCAATAGTCAAAGGTATATGAAATACATATGGTATAGAGAGAAATAGTCCTATAATTCCTATAATAACTACAACCTAAAACTTCCTACCTGGGAATATTGAAGACTCATGTTAAAAGGAACCACCAGTTTTCATATGTTCTCATGTTCTGAGCAAGGAACTTAAACGTTAGCTTTTTTACATGGCACATATTGCACTTTTACTTTCTTCTCCAACACTTTGTTTTTGCATTATTTAAACCAAATTGAACATGTTTCATTATTTATTTGAGGCTAAATGGATTTTATTGATGTATTATATTAAGTTAAAATAAGTGTTCATTCAGTATTGTTGTAAATGTAATTATTACAAATACATTTAAAAAATCGTCCAATTAATCGGTATCGGCTTTTATTGGTCCTCCAATAATTGGTATCGGTATCGGTGTTGAAAAATCATAATCGGTCGACCTCTAGTCTCAAGGTGTCCAGGGGACCGTGTTAAATCATCCATTCACTGTCTCAGGGTGTCCAGGGGACCGTGTTAAATCATCCATTCACTGTCTCAGGGTGTGCAGAGGACCGTGTTAAATCATCCATTCACTGTCTCAGGGTGTGCAGGGGACCGTGTTAAATCATCCATTCACTGTCTCAGGGTGTGCAGGGGACCGTGTTAAATCATCCATTCACTGTCTCAGGGTGTGCAGGGGACCATGTTAAATCATCCATTCACTGTCTCAGGGTGTGCAGGGGACCGTGTTAAATCATCCATTCACTGTCTCAAGGTGCCCAGAGGACCGTGTAAAATCATCCATTCACTGTCTCAGGTTGTGCAGAGGACCGTGTTAAATCATCCATTGACTGTCTCAGGGTGTGCAGAGGACCATGTTCAGACACCAAATGGAAAAACTACTACCTGTACTCCAATAGGAATGATAAAATGGAGTGAGCGCTGATCATGCAAGCTGATCCCGTTTTAGCCAATAGGACTGTATTATTTGTCTGATTTATCAGTAGCACTTCCAATCATATGGGCGGCAGGCAGGGAGGAGGCCTGGCCGGAGAGGGACCCCAGTGAATAATGGGATGAGGGCGCAATGAGAATGATTGTCTCCGCTGCGTCATTAGTAGGGCTGTGACGATACCCTTTTGCATTACTCTGTAGAGATGATGTATCTCTCTCTCTCTGACAGTGCATCAGAAGCCTGTTAAGACCCTGTGAGTCGCTGCAGTGGGTAGACTGATGTTCCTGCTGTGGCAAAGGGCTCTCTGTAGTGGGCAACACACACACACACACACACACACACACACACACACACACACACACACACAGTTTGTGTGTCGTACTACAGTCTCTTTTTTTCTCTGTCTCTGCTGGGTCTTTCTCTGTCCTTCTCTGCTCTTCCATGTTATAACCAGGTTATAAACAGGTTATAAACAGGGCAGTTAGGCATGGTTTGTGTAAACATAGTTGATAGTTGTGGGTTAATGTTTGAATGTGTGAACAGACAGACATATAGCAGTTACACACCAGGGGAGGTCTGGCTCCTTCCTGGCCCCTGCCTGACCCCTGGCCCCTGCCTGGCCCCTGATCCCTGCCTGCCTGGCCCCTGCCCACACACCTGGAGTGTCTGGCACACCGCAGCCCCTGGTCTACAACAATTACATTGTGTGTGTGTGTGTGTGTGTGTGTGTGTGTGTGTGTGTGTGTGTGTGTGTGCGTGCGTGCGTGCGTGCGTGCGTGCGTGCGTGCGTGCGTGCGTGCGTGTGTGTGCGTGCGTGCGTGTGTGTGTGTGTGTGAGAGAGCATGGTGGAACTGGGAAGGACTTTACAGATTTATGTTGTGTGGTTCTCTAAAACGAATATTATTTTGCAACCATGCTTCAGTATTTCTACAACCCTCATGTCTATAGTGAAGAATAGCTGCCGTACTGTCATTTTTGAACGGCCTGGTTGTTTCACAGGGGACTGATTGATGTGTGTGAACTGAGCGTCTCCAGGTATTAACTGGGCTTTACTCTCCTGGTGGAGTGGTCTTATGGGAGGTAGTTTAGAAAGAGAGCTGGGAGACTGGCTGACGCCCCTCTCTATAAAGGGAACATTAATCCCCATCCCATCGATGTAGACATTGAGTTAAAGGACTATAGGCTACCATAGTCATGAATAGAAATGAGTTGGATTTATGCTAAACAGAGTTAGCCTAGCGCCTCACAAAGTAAGTACTTGATGTAGGCTAACTCACCTTGTCCACCAGACCACCACCAATGGGCCCAACATGACCTGTTTTTACACTCAAACGTACAGTACACTGCAGCACATTACTAAAGCAATCTGTGGCTAATCCCTCAGAGATACACTGTGACTCATCTGTTTGTACTCACAGGTGCAAAGGTGACCCCATTCCACTATCTCACAGGCACTGCAGCAATTGTTCTCTTTCTCTCTCTCTCCCTCCATTCTCTCTCGCTCCCTCTCTCCTCTCCCTCCTCTCTCCGTCCCTCTAGCATCTCCTATCGGGCTGGATTCAGTAACTTCCCATGTTGTAGATTCAGCTCTTGTCTTCAGTCTTCAGGCTGGGGGGAGAGAGAGGATGTCTAATGAATGATCATCTAAACAAACCACGTCAATGTTTAAGTGCTCTCATCTCTGCCCCTCTTAATGGGACTTTGACAGCATTGTTGCCTTGAGTGGAAACTGGTTTAGATTTAATTAAATCACTTAAAGTGTGCCACTCAAAGTCAAAGACTATTCCCTAAAGTGCCGCTTTATAACAAACTATAGACAGAGAGAGAAAGAGATGCAGAGAGAGAGATAAACCAAGGAAGTGTAAGACGGGGCTGAGAGAGGAAAACATAGAGACAAAGTGTCTCCTGTTCCTATTGCACTGCTGTACTCCCTTGGAGTCTGAGATACAGATATGTCAACACACAAACGCACACACAGTGGAGAGAGAGAGAGAGAGAGAGAGAGAGAGAGAGAGAGAGAGAGAGAGACAGAGAGAGACAGAGAGAGACAGAGAGAGACAGAGAGAGACAGAGAGAGAGAGAGAGAACTGCCTGACATTTCAGCCTGTTTTGGTGGGATGGAGTTTTGTCCTTCCATGGTGACATCACCATGCGGTTAATTGGTTAATAGACCAATAAGAGAGTCCCGAACCTCTCTGCCAATAACATTATTTCTCTTTTCCTCTCCACTCAGACCACTCCCAGACATTCCCAGCAAAATTCTTGCTAACAAGCTATTTTTGTCCATTTTAATTGAAAACAATCACAGTACGGTAGTTAATTGTTACCCAGAAATGATTTTATATTGAGATAAAAACAGCTGCATTGGGCCTTTAAGACAGCAGCATGGCTGGCTTACCCTTGAGGAGGTGTATTGAGACAGTTGAGACTATACACACTGACACTACTGAACCATCTATATGTGATGTCACACACACACACGCACACGCACACGCACACACGCACACGCATGTGCACGCGCACACGCACACGCGCACACACACACACAGGAGGTGTATTGAGACAGTTTGCCTGTCGTGAGCAGCTGACACTACACACACTGTCCCTCGAGACAGGGGATTGTCTCTATGTATTTACACAGTCATTGACGTGGCTGAGTTCTGCGGATCCATCTTTATCCCTCCTTCCGTCTGTCTGTCTGTCTGTCTGTCTGTCTGTCTGTCTGTCTGTGGGTCTCTCTCACTGTATGGAGAAATGACCTAATTTGACTCATGTCTGACCTGCTCAATGTGCTTATCCTTTCTGGGACATGTGATGCTCAGTACTGTGAATATTATATACAGTGATGCTGACATTATATAATGCAACTGATGTGGCAATGTATGAATTAACACTGCGGAATTGATCCCCTCCCCTGTCTCACTGTGTTGAGTTTGACAGGGATGAGTTGACATAAGTGATCATTTAGTTTGCCTAGCTAAATTGTATTCTTTAAAAGGTCCTGTCTCCAGTCACAGAGAATGATTGACATTTCCAGCAGGCTGCTGATGCATTGCTGTTGTTGTTGGGACTGGGATTGAGCATCAGGTGAAAAGAAGAGTGGCTCACACAGTATCTGTCGCCATGTCCAGGAGAGATGATGCAGAAGGCTGCTGAAGGGTTTAATAACAGGGCCATCTTATATTCATCTGCTAGCTAGATAACCGGTGGGTGTACTATAATGTATGCGTGTGCATGAGGGAGAGGAGAAAAGAGGAGAGAGGCGAGGAGAGGAGAGAGGCGAGGAGAGGAGAGGAGAGGAGAGGAGAGGAGAGGAGAGGAGAGGAGAGGAGAGGAGAGGAGAGGAGAGGAGAGGAGAGGAGAGGAGAGGAGAGGAGAGGAGAGGAGAGGAGAGGTGTGGTCAATATCTATAGGCTTGCAGAAGCAGCTCTCACTGACAGTCGTCAGTCCTCTTAACAGGCTTCACACACCATCTGTGCAGAGAGCTCTTCTCCCTCTGACTTGTTTCCTCTCCCTCCATCCTTCCCCCCCTTCTTCTGTCTTTCACTGTCTCCCTCTCTCACTCCCATTTGCCCCCCCCTTCTCGTGCCATATCTCTCTCCCCTTCCTCTGTATTGTATAACAGTGTTGATGTAGTCATCATTCTGTCAGTAGTCGACATGTAAGAATCATAAAAGGGGAGGAGGACCATGTGCCGTGAAGCTTTAACAACTGTATCACGCAACGCAACAGACTGTGTTAACCCCCTACTGTATCTCTGCCACTATGTTGTGTTTCCATCCAATGTTGTGACTGACCTACTGACTGCCTGCCTGACTGCCTGCCTGACTGCCCATGCACGGCTTATCGGCAGTATCATGCAAATTCCTACTCAATCAATAGCAAACAGGCTTACTGTAGTCTATTCTGGGATGGCTAACTAGATTTCATTCCCATTATGTATGGAGTTAGCCTAGGTCTCCTCTAGTGCTTTTCCATCCAGGAATTATCTAAAGGAACTGGGAACATCAGGTTTTCCTTGTTTTCCTAAAAGGCCCATCTGTGCTTTTGCAGCTTATTCAGCACTAACTCCAGTCCATTATTCCAACCATTGTCCGTGGAAGCAGGCCTCACGTGAAAGGACTCTAATTCCATCTGAACAGATACGGTCTGGTTCAGACTTAGAAATGTACGCCTTTCCTACCCACTTGGTATTCAGACTTGTTGGTATTCAGACTTATCGTATGCAGGAGTGTAACAGGCTTTGCAGGCATGGTTCGCTTGTGTGAGGAATAAATTATATTCAACTGTTGAAAATCCTCCCACTTTCTGGCCAACATAATTTCTCATGGAGTTATCATTCAATAGGGTTTTCTGTACATTAATCTAAAGCCATCCCTTTAAATAAGGTGTATCTTTAATGAGCATTTTCTCGACAGGCTCACTAGAATATACAGAGAGAAGGTTCAGAATATACAGAGAGAAGGTTCAGAATAGTAGAATATACAGAGAGAAGGTTCAGAATAGTAGAATATACAGAGAGAAGGTTCAGAATAGTAGAATATACAGAGAGAAAGTTCAGAATAGTAGAATATACAGAGAGAAGGTTCAGAATATACAGAGAGAAGGTTCAGAATATACAGAGAGAAGGTTCAGAATATACAGAGAGAAGGTTCAGAATATACAGAGAGAAGGTTCAGAATATACAGAGAGAAGGTTCAGAATAGTAGAATATACAGACAGAAAGTTCAGAATAGTAGAATATACAGAGAGAAGGTTCAGAATATACAGAGAGAAGGTTCAGAATATACAGAGAGAAGGTTCAGAATATACAGAGAGAAAGTTCAGAAAAGTAAAATATACAGAGAGAAGGTTCAGAATATACAGAGAGAAGGTTCAGAATATTAGGGATCAATGAGAGAAAGTCATGTAAATACACTAATATTCATCTCCTTTTCAGCACCAACTGGTAGATTTAAAAATACTCTGATTTTCTATATTATTTAGGGTTAGGAAAGTATTTATGAATAATAAAAACAGGTTTGGAGAGCCTTTATGCACTAAATATATTGGTGACTCAAAAATACAGTGTTTTTATTCGTCCTGAAAGTTGTCACATACAAGTTCAATCCATGAAATATTGGAAGGTGAGAAAAGTGTAGAATAGGGTTCGACCAGTAGTCCTATAAATCTACCATAATAATCCTCACTAATCAATGGACTGTGATGACAATGGTCCAGTCATCTTTGAACTGTGCGCCAGACTCCAGGTTTAAACTGCTAAATATGGTCTGCGTTCCATGATGATTGAAATAGGGTACATGTCTCATCTGAATACGTTAGCCTAATATGACCACTATTGCCAGTGATCCTGAACAACCACATGAACGTGACAGAGGAAAGAAAGGTCAACTAACGATGTAATGGAATGATGCAAAATGTGAGGAAACTGACGGTAAAGTGACAGTTGTAAATGTATGTTGGTATAACTGACAGTGGCTACTGATAGTGGCTAATATTTAACACGATACAAATGGTAACAAAAATACAGTGAAAGGTCTGGGCATTTACTGTAATTAAAACATTCTAGAAATCAATATGAAGTCAACTTTGGCCCTATACTGTCATTTGCGTATGGCTACAGAAGCCAATAGCTTGTGTCTCCACATTTCATATCTGCAAGTTATAAGGCCAGCATTTCATAGACATCACTGTGGAAAAGGTGATGTGTTGATGTGCTTTAGTTTACTGCCGTGTGACTGGTTTCACATTTGTCTCCAGCGATCATAAGATAAAATATATATAAAACAATTGTCATTTATATTTACAATCCCATTATCCAAACAGCTCACTCAGTTACCTAGCTCTTATCAATAGCTCTTATCAATAGCTCTTATCAATAGCTCTTATCAATAGTTCTTATCAATAGCTCTTATAAATAGCTCTTATCAATAGCTCTTATAAATAGCTCTTATAAATAGCTCTTATCAAGTTGTAAATGACAGTTCATGGGGAATGGTGTTATTTCTGAAAATAAAGTAGATGGTGTTCCACTTGGAACCGACAGGTTGCTTGAACTTATTTTTAATTTCATCACGCATAAAGGTGGGTGAATTATGAGTGAATTAGGTAAGGGTCAGAATACAGCGTATCTGTAGACACACCTCCATTTATTCCATCTCCACCCCAAACAAATAGCTGGTGAATAGCAGGCTATTCTCATGATTAACTTCAAGGTCAGAATACACGTAGAGAGAAAGGCACATAAAAAAGGAATTACATTCCATTTACGCATGCTTAACGCTGGTCGGAATTTCCTCCAGTGAGATCAATACCTGGAGGAAGATTGGATAGCACTCTGCTCTGCTCTCTCTGTTTCTCTAGTAAGATTGGATAGCACTCTGCTCTGCTCTCTCTGTTTCTCTAGTAAGATTGGATAGCATTCTGCTCTGCTCTCTCTGTTTCTCTAGAAGATTGGATAGCACTCTGCTCTGCTCTCTCTGTTTCTCTAGTAAGATTGGATAGCACTCTGCTCTGCTCTCTCTGTTTCTCTAGAAGATTGGATAGCACTCTGCTCTGCTCTCTCTGTTTCTCTAGTAAGATTGGATAGCACTCTGCTCTGCTCTCTCTGTTTCTCTAGAAGATTGGATAGCACTCTGCTCTGCTCTCTCTGTTTCTCTAGTAAGATTGGATAGCACTCTGCTCTGCTCTCTCTGTTTCTCTAGAAGATTGGATAGCACTCTCTCTGCTCTGCTCTCTCTGTTTCTCTAGTAGGATTGGATAGCACTCTGCTCTGCTCTCTCTGTTTCTCTAGAAGATTGGATAGCATTCTGCTCTACTCTCTCTGTTTCTCTAGAAGATTGGATAGCACTCTGCTCTGCTCTCTCTGTTTCTCTAGAAGATTGGATAGCACTCTCTCTGCTCTGCTCTCTCTGTTTCTCTAGTAAGATTGGATAGCACTCTGCTCTGCTCTCTCTGTTTCTCTAGTAAGTTTGGATAGCACTCTCTCTGCTCTGCTCTCTCTGTTTCTCTAGAAGATTGGATAGCATTCTGCTCTGCTCTCTCTGTTTTTCTAGAAGATTGGATAGCACTCTGCTCTGCTCTCTCTGTTTCTCTAGTAAGATTGGATAGCATTCTGCTCTGGGATAGCACTCTGCTCTGCTCTCTCTCTATCTCTCTCTCTCTCTCTCTCTCTCTTGTTCTCTCTCTCTCTCTCTCTCGTTCTCTCTCTCTCCCTCTCTCGTTCTCTCTCTCTCTCTCCCTATCTCTCTCTTGTTATCTCTCTCTCTCTCTCTCTCTCTCTCTCTCTCTCTCTCTCTCTCTCTCTCTCTCTCTCTCTCTCTCTCTCTCTCGCTCCCTCTCTCTCTATCTTGTTATCTCTCTCTCTCTCTCTTGTTCTCTCTCTTGTTCTCTCTCTCTCTCTCGTTCTCTCTCTCTCCCTCTCGTTCTCTCTCTCTCTCTCCCTATCTCTCTCTCTTGTTATCTCTCTCTCTCTCTCTCTCTCTCTCTCTCTCTCTCTCTCTCTCTCTCTCTCTCTCTCTCTCTCTCTCTCTCTCTCTCTCTCTCTCTCTCTCCCTCTCTCTCTCTCTATCTTGTTATCTCTCTCTCTCTCTCTTGTTCTCTCTCTCGTTCTCTCTCTCTCTCCCTCTCTCTCTCTCTTGTT
The DNA here is from genome assembly GCF_016432855.1 of Salvelinus namaycush. Classification (NCBI taxonomy): domain Eukaryota; kingdom Metazoa; phylum Chordata; class Actinopteri; order Salmoniformes; family Salmonidae; genus Salvelinus; species Salvelinus namaycush. Next base: position 34,177,339 of record NC_052328.1, read on the forward strand.
ATCTCTCTCTCTCTCTCTCTTCTCATGGCATTACTGTGTGAGAATCCATATTCCCATTTGGGAGACTTAGGGCTAAATGAAATGTAACTAGCCAAGTATTGTCTTTTCTGGAGAAAAAAGCACAAAGTAGAGCAGAAGTGAAGTCTAGCACCATTTGTCTCCCCATCTCATGATCATTATTTCCTGGAGGCCTTCTCTGTCACGGGTTGTGGGGATGAGGCAGGGCAGCAGATTATATGTATACATTCATCCTGGAGAATTTGGATGAGGACACAAATAGGGTAGCTATGGGGGGAACTAATCTGAGGATTCCAAATGGATTTCTGGGCACTGCCGAGTCCATCTAATGATTTTACACAGCCAGTTGGGATCAAGAGGTCTGACATGCACACAGGCACACACAGTGCATACACACGGACACACACACAATACACTTGTACACACACACACACTTGCGGTCAAACACACACACAGCATGTCATTCCTAAGGGTGACGGGTACAAATTTGCGCTGGTTTCAATGATAATAAGCCGTGTAACGCCAGACTGTTCTATTCTGGCCTGTGTGTGTGTGGGTGCTAGGCAGGCGCAGTGCTGATTCTAGGGAGGGTTTTCCAGGTTACCATATTGGCGGCTGTGTGCCCAAATGCCCGATACAATTTAACAAACTCCTTTGGGACTGTGGATGAGAAATCACCAACAGTCCTGGTTGGCTTATATACATTTTATAGAAGTATTACACTAGTACCGTAACCGTAATTGAACCAATGGCAGTCTCATCTTTCACAATTTATTCACTTCTATTGGGACATGTATGTAGCAGGCCTACACAGCAGACCATCTCAGCTCATTGGGTTGGTTGGATCGATACAACCAGTAGTCCCTTTCTGTGTCCATGTTGTGTTTCATTTACGTGTCTGCTCAGAGTGACCATGGTGTCTTCTGTAATGTTCCATACGAGAACACCTTCTGTCATGTTGTCTGGGGAGCTCTGTTCTGCTCTGACCTACTTGGCCTAATGATGGTCGATGCCAACTGATCATGTTTAATTGGTAGGCCCAGAATGGGTCCATTTTTTACTGTCTGTCCTTTGATTAACAAAAGAGAGACAGTTGGGCCCCTGGAGCTCTGTTTTACCCTTTAGGGCTCACAGTTGGTCATGGCTAGGGCCAAGTTTTATTTTTCCTGGTAATAAAAAACTCCTCTTCCCCTAACTATGTCCATAAAACACTGTTAGCTTTACTCATAATAGTGTACCTTGACTACAATGACAGGAATACAGTATCTGTCTAAAAACAGGACATGACATGACTCGACAGGACTCCCATTGGTATTGCCAGCTGGAGATGTGTTGTGTTACATTGGTAGAGATGTGTTGTGTTACATTGGTAGAGATGTGTTGTGTTACATTGGTAGAGATGTGTTGTGTTACATTGGTAGAGATGTGTTGTGTTACATTGGTAGAGATGTGTTGTGTTACATTGGTAGAGATGTGTTGTGTTACATTGGTAAAGATGTGTTGTGTTACATTGGTAGAGATGTGTTGTGTTACATTGGTAGAGATGTGTTGTGTTACATTGGTAAAGATGTGTTGTGTTACATTGGTAGAGATGTGTTGTGTTACATTGGTAAAGATGTGTTGTGTTACATTGGTAAAGATGTGTTGTGTTACATTGGTAGAGATGTGTTGTGTTACATTGGTAGAGATGTGTTGTGTTACATTGGTAAAGATGTGTTGTGTTACATTGGTAGAGATGTGTTGTGTTACATTGGTAGAGATGTGTTGTGTTACATTGGTAGAGATGTGTTGTGTTACATTGGTAAAGATGTGTTGTGTTACATTGGTAGAGATGTGTTGTGTTACATTGGTAGAGATGTGTTGTGTTACATTGGTAGAGATGTGTTGTGTTACATTGGTAGAGATGTGTTGTGTTACATTGGTAAAGATGTGTTGTGTTACATTGGTAGAGATGTGTTGTGTTACATTGGTAAAGATGTGTTGTGTTACATTGGTAAAGATGTGTTGTGTTACATTGAGAGTTGGTTCAGTAGGGATGTCACCTTGACCATGTCAGAGCAGAGCAGTAGACGGACATGGACATGATCCCCCTGGGCCTCTTCCAGTTCCACATGTTATAACTGGACTCCTAGTCATCCTGTCAGCTGAAACATTAGCACAATATACGAGCGCCTCGCCCTGTACAGACAGTCCCAGCCAGCCCATATGCACCCCAGCTATTCAGCTGCCTTCTCTACTCCCAGCCAGGGAAAACTTTAGTTACTATTGGCCAACGGAGCCAATCTCAACTCTGGAGATGTGTCCTGTCCTTGTAAAAGCTTTCAGGATGATGATCAAGGTAATTGACTTGGACTACAGTAAATGTGCTGGTGGTTGATCAGTTTAACACTATCGCACCCCGGTGTTGAGAAGGAGTATGGAGGGGGTGACACTGTGGGGATGGCTGGGGTTGATGGGGTTGAGAAGGAGTATGGAGGGGGTGACACTGTGGGGATGGCTGGGGTTGATGGGGTTGAGAAGGAGTATGGAGGGGGTGACACTGTGGGGATGGCTGGGGTTGATGGGGTTGAGAAGGAGTATGGAGGGGGTGACACTGTGGGGATGGCTGGGGTTGATGGGGTTGAGAAGGAGTATGGAGGGGGTGACACTGTGGGGATGGCTGGGGTTGATGGGGTTGAGAAGGAGTATGGAGGGGGTGACACTGTGGGGATGGCTGGGGTTGATGGGGTTGAGAAGGAGTATGGAGGGGGTGACACTGTGGGGATGGCTGGGGTTGATGGGGTTGAGAAGGAGTATGGAGGGGTGACACTGTGGGGATGGCTGGGGTTGATGGGGTTGAGAAGGAGTATGGAGGGGGTGACACTGTGGGGATGGCTGGGGTTGATGGTGTTGAGAAGGAGTATGGAGGGGGTGACACTGTGGGGATGGCTGGGGTTGATGGGGTTGAGAAGGAGTATGGAGGGGGTGACACTGTGGGGATGGCTGGGGTTGATGGGGTTGACTTTTAGAGGAGGACAGAGTCTGGATTGATGCATTAGATGTGCATTGTAAAAGTGGGACAGCAAACGTTTATGTAAGGCTCTGATTAGGGATTCAGCAGGCCACAAGCATTTCCCACAAGCCCCTGCTCTAACAAGGCTTTCCACTCAGGGAAATGTTGAACTGTTAGCACTAAAATCTGAACAAGTGAACCGTTTTTTCGCAACTAGACGAGGACTTTTTCCAATGTAAGTCTGCATAAAGCAGACACATTCAGATAACCAGTCTTCAAACAAGTACCCTGGGAATTTATTAAACCACACTGTCGGAGCAAAATACTTTATTCAAAATCTGATTGTCTGTGTGATGAAACCATAATCACAAAGGCTCTTCATATTGTGGTCTAATGAAACACATACACAGATCAAATCCCAGCCAGTGTCTGGGGCTTTTAAACACTG
>NC_052328.1:34185796-34213296 GCF_016432855.1 Salvelinus namaycush
ATTGTAATGCCTGTAAAACTGTGAGGGTGAGGGAAGAGCCATTTTCTGAAGGTCTCCCCTGCCAGGTGCTTTGTGATTCCAGGCTGACTGTACTGTAGTCACAGTGAGGGACTAATCAAACTGTAAGGACATCTGTGATTTGATTTGCCTCTGAGTCTCAAAGCCTTCCCAACATGAACAGAGGGCACATACACACAGCCAGCGTGATTTCACAGATTTTACGATGTTTATAAGGCACAGGGTCAACATGAATTATTATTTCACTGTGTGGATTTTGTGGACCAGCTTATCGTATACATAGATCCTGTCTGCCTCAGGGTCCATGTCATTAGTACTACAGTATATCACCACTGGTCACTCCTGGACCAATAGGAAGAGATTAGGCCCTGGTCCAAATCTGTAACCAATAGCTACTGCCCTTCCTGATAACAGCCTATTGACTCTGTCCAAGACCGCTGCCAAAACCAACACTGGGACTTACTCAAGCCTTTGATTAAGAGGAAGTACTTCGATGTTTGAGGGGAGAGGGGGGGTCACTTAGTGTTGTTACAGATGCCATGGGATGGAGCTGGGATCGTTATGGGGTGGGGGAGGTAATTGGGAGGTGTTAAGGATGTGTTTTAGTTTAGTTTGATTGGTTATAGAGCAGAAGGGAGTATCTGGATGTCTGGATGTTGGGGAAAATGTCCAGCAAGGAGAGGTTTATTAGAGGAACAGGAGAATTCAGGGCCTTGCAGAGGGAAACAGAGTGAGGGATCTTACGCCATTGTAGATGGAGAGGAGGTAGGAGGAGGTCAGAGGGAGGGAGGAGGGGGTCAGAGGGAGGGAGGAGGGGGTCAGAGGGGAGGGAGGAGGAGGTCAGAAGGGAGGGAGGAGTGGGTCAGAGGGGAGGGAGGAGGAGGTCAGAGGGAGGGAGGAGGGGGTCAGAAGGGAGGGAGGATGGGGTCAGAAGGTCAGAAGGGAGGGAGGGGAGGTAGGAGGAGAGGAGGTAGGAGGAGGTCAGAGAGGAGGTAGGTCAGAAGGGAGAGGAGGTAGATGGAGGAGGTAGATGTAGATGGGGGAGGTAGATGTAGATGGAGAGGAGGTAGGAGGAGGTCAGAGGGAGGGAGGAGGGGGTCAGAGGGAAGGGAGGAGGGGGTCAGAAGGGAGGGAGGGGGGGGGTCAGAAGGGAGGGATGAGGGGGTCAGAGGGAAGAGGAGGGGGTCAGAGGGGAGGGAGGAGGGGGTCAGAAGGGAGGGAGGAGGAGGTCAGAGGGAGGGAGGAGGGGGTCAGAAGGGAGGGAGGAGGGGGTCAGAGGGGAGGGAGGAGGGGGTCAGAAGGGAGGGAGGAGGGGGTCAGAAGGGAGGGAGGAGGGGGTCAGAGGGGAGGGAGGAGGGGGTCAGAGGGGAGGGAGGAGAGGGTCAGAAGGGAGGGAGGAGGGGGTCAGATGGGGAGTAAGAAATACAGATACAAATTAAAATGGTTGTCCTTCAGCATTTCAGCCTCAACATTAATATGCAACACCCAGAATCACACACTCCCACACACCCACTGAATAATAAGCAGTACTTTACATTTTAGGGGATATGCTGCATTTAAAGCGGGTGAATGTAGTGCTATGGGGGTCAGGGCTGTTTTCTCAGTAAACAACACAGAGTCTTACGGTCAGTACACGCCCAGCCTATACAGACAACACTACAGGGCTGTTTTCTCAGTAAACAACACAGAGTCTTACGGTCAGTACACTCCCAGCCTATACAGACAACACTACAGGGCTGTTTTCTCAGTAAACAACACAGAGTCTTACGGTCAGTACACGCCCAGCCTATACAGACAACACTACAGGGCTGTTTTCTCAGTAAACAACACAGAGTCTTACGGTCAGTACACGCCCAGCCTATACAGACAACACTACAGGGCTGTTTTCTCAGTAAACAACACAGAGTCTTACGATCAGTACACACCCAGCCTATACAGACAACACTACAGGGCTGTTTTCTCAGTAAACAACACAGAGTCTTACGGTCAGTACACTCCCAGCCTATACAGACAACACTACAGGGCTGTTTTCTCAGTAAACAACACAGAGTCTTACGGTCAGTACACTCCCAGCCTATACAGACAACACTACAGGGCTGTTTTCTCAGTAAACAACACAGAGTCTTACGGTCAGTACACGCCCAGCCTATACAGACAACACTACAGGGCTGTTTTCTCAGTAAACAACACAGAGTCTTACGGTCAGTACACTCCCAGCCTATACAGACAACACTACAGGGCTGTTTTCTCAGTAAACAACACAGAGTCTTACGGTCAGTACACACCCAGCCTATACAGACAACACTACAGGGCTGTTTTCTCAGTAAACAACACAGAGTCTTACGGTCAGTACACGCCCAGCCTATACAGACAACACTACAGGGCTGTTTTCTCAGTAAACAACACAGAGTCTTACGGTCAGTACACGCCCAGCCTATACAGACAACACTACAGGGCTGTTTTCTCAGTAAACAACACAGAGTCTTACGGTCAGTACACGCCCAGCCTATACAGACAACACTACAGGGCTGTTTTCTCAGTAAACAACACAGAGTCTTACGGTCAGTACACACCCAGCCTATACAGACAACACTACAGGGCTGTTTTCTCAGTAAACAACACAGAGTCTTACGGTCAGTACACGCCCAGCCTATACAGACAACACTACAGGGCTGTTTTCTCAGTAAACAACACAGAGTCTTACGGTCAGTACACGCCCAGCCTATACAGACAACACTACAGAGCTGTTTTCTCAGTAAACAACACAGAGTCTTACGGTCAGTACACACCCAGCCTATACAGACAACACTACAGGGCTGTTTTCTCAGTAAACAACACAGAGTCTTACGGTCAGTACACGCCCAGCCTATACAGACAACACTACAGGGCTGTTTTCTCAGTAAACAACACAGAGTCTTACGGTTAGTACACGCCCAGCCTATACAGACAACACTACAGGGCTGTTTTCTCAGTAAACAACACAGAGTCTTACGGTCAGTACACTCCCAGCCTATACAGACAACACTACAGGGCTGTTTTCTCAGTAAACAACACAGAGTCTTACGGTCAGTACACGCCCAGCCTATACAGACAACACTACAGGGCTGTTTTCTCAGTAAACAACACAGAGTCTTACGGTCAGTACACGCCCAGCCTATACAGACAACACTACAGGGCTGTTTTCTCAGTAAACAACACAGAGTCTTACGGTCAGTACACGCCCAGCCTATACAGACAACACTACAGGGCTGTTTTCTCAGTAAACAACACAGAGTCTTACGGTGAGTACACTCCCAGCCTATACAGACAACACTACAGAGCTGTTTTCTCAGTAAACAACACAGAGTCTTACGGTCAGTACACTCCCAGCCTATACAGACAACACTACAGGGCTGTTTTCTCAGTAAACAACACAGAGTCTTACGGTCAGTACACGCCCAGCCTATACAGACAACACTACAGGGCTGTTTTCTCAGTAAACAACACAGAGTCTTACGGTCAGTACACGCCCAGCCTATACAGACAACACTACAGGGCTGTTTTCTCAGTAAACAACACAGAGTCTTACGGTCAGTACACGCCCAGCCTATACAGACAACACTACAGGGCTGTTTTCTCAGTAAACAACACAGAGTCTTACGGTCAGTACACTCCCAGCCTATACAGACAACACTACAGGGCTGTTTTCTCAGTAAACAACACAGAGTCTTACGGTCAGTACACTCCCAGCCTATACAGACAACACTACAGGGCTGTTTTCTCAGTAAACAACACAGAGTCTTACGGTCAGTACACTCCCAGCCTATACAGACAACACTACAGGGCTGTTTTCTCAGTAAACAACACAGAGTCTTACGGTCAGTACACTCCCAGCCTATACAGACAACACTACAGGGCTGTTTTCTCAGTAAACAACACAGAGTCTTACGGTCAGTACACGCCCAGCCTATACAGACAACACTACAGTGAGTTGGAGTTAGATGACTATCCCTTTCAGCGTGTTTTTTTGGATGTAAACAAAACATTCACTGCAAAGTCTCTTTAAAAGACAGGGTGACTTTGGGGGCGGTTGCACCAAGCGAACAGTTGGTGTATCTGTAATGTTTGGGTCTCTGTTTTTGCAGGTAAATGTATGCTATTTGCTCAGTGAGTGGTATGGTGGTGAAGTGTTAGAATAACTATGGAATGATTAACAGTGTGACCTCTTGTGAAGAGAGGTGTTTTGCCTCAGTATCCCACTGTGTTGCCGTGGGTGATGCTGCATTGGGTCAGTCAGAGTCCAGCGCAGCACTTCTAGGATCAGTCTGTCTGTCTGTCAGACCCCTCTCAGGGCTGGACCACAGCTAGGACACCTCACCTACACACTCAGATCTACTTAGAAATAGTCAGTACCTGACGCCCCACTTCAACAGATTTGTGTGTGTGTGTAGCAGGAATTTAAATAGTCAATATCATCATAAAGTGTGATGAGAGATTAGAGTGCTTTCAGAATGTGATCGCTTGGTTTGAGCGTACATTATTGTGATGTTATTCCTTCGAGTGACATTTTTCCGTTCATTGATCAAAACATACAAATCATCTCAGTTTTCTACTCATCTTCCTCTCCACCTGTTGTCTTTCAGATGTCAGCGTGGTTTGTCTGCCTGCCTCTGTTCTGTTCTGTTCTCTCTCCGTTTCCTCCTTTTATACTCCGACCTGTTGTTTCCTTACTGTCTCTTCCTTCTCTTCTCTTCTTCTCCTCCTTCAGCAAAATGATCAAGGTCAGAATCGTTGACGACGAGGAGTATGAGAAAAACAAGACCTTCTACTTGGAGATGGGAGAGCCTCGCCTGATGGAGACCAATGACAGTAAAGGTGGGGGAGATAGTCCTGGGGGGTACAGGTCGGGGGGTCAGACCCCTCTACCCTGACCTCTAACCCTGGGCCCGGCGTCCGCTGCACTGCGCTACACTGCATGTTCACACCAGCAGGGGGCACCAGGAGGAGGCTGCTGTGTAGAGTCCATATCACCACAGGACAGAGTAGGACTGCCAGTTACACACACCAAGCAGCGGGCTCCTCTCCCACTCAGTGTGCCCTCAGCAGAAGGGAACGTGCAGCGGCCCACCTCGTCACCACCACCTCTCATTCCCACGACTGGTCAAGTGTGTGTGTGTGTGTGTGTGTGTGTGTGTGTGTGATTGTGTGATTGTGCGTGTGTGTCCTTGTGCCTGTGCTTATGTGTGTGTGTTTAACATACATGGTTCCAACTCCCCTACGTTGTTGTTTTGTGTCCCTGCAGGAAGACCATAACCATTCAAATACTTGACCGTGAGGTGTATGATAAACACAGCTACTTCACCCTAGAGCTGCAGACGCCACAATGGAGAAGGAGAGGCCGGACAGGTGTGAGAGAGCTGACCAACTAAACACACTGGGGTTGGAGCTCACTTGGCTCCTCTTGTCTTTTATCCTCTCCTCCTTTACTTTGTTACTTTCTCCCTCGCTTTTCTGTTCTAATCTGTTCTCCTCCACCTCCAAAGTCTCTATTTGACTCAGTGGACTCGCACCTTTCCTCCCTCGCTCTCTCCCTCCTGGCTAACTGCGATTCTCACTTTGCTCAACTTCCTGTGTCCAATGGCCTTAACAATTCACGCCTACAAAGACAATGCTCATCCAACTCTCTCCTCAAGGGCCCTAGTGCATTAGTGGACATATGCTTGACTAAAATGTCGCATTCTGATGATAGAATATTTATAGGATATCCTTCCCACCAAGTTTCTCTTTCCCATATTCATCACAAGGAATGACAGAAAAAACAGTGGAGATAATGGTAGATATTAGATTGTTTTTACCACCCACCACTCCTGGCCAAAAGTGTGTGTGTGTGTGCGTGCTCCACTCAGTTTGTCCTTAGTACCTCACAAAAACCCTCTTAGTTTCAATCTCAACTTTGAAACATTAATAACTGGTCCCTAACTGTTTCTCCGTCATTTATGGATATGAAATGTTGCTAGTAATGTCACTCGCGATTTATCTATTAATAATGCCACGTTTACGATACAACCCGATAGAGATTTACGATACACTGATCAAAGAGTGAGGTTTAATAAAACATAAATACAGGATGAAGATCAAACCAAGGAACCCCCCCAATCCTCGGGATCCACGACAACCTGACAAGTCATAAAAGAAGATCAAAGTCTCGTTCAGTCTAACGATGCCAGATCCCTGAGAAAAGATGATTCCAAGGAAGCAATTTAATCTCTGCTTTCTCTGGAGTGAAGCTTTAAAATACTTTATTTTACAACAGGAGGAATATGATTCAACCTGTTAGCACAAAAGCGCTGCCATAAACAGTGATGCTAAAGTATTTCCTGTGTGTTTTAGTGTCGTCGTAGAAGCTGGTGACTGCTGGGAGTTTTATGATCAAGCCTATTGGTCCCTCTAATGTCCCTTCTGTCCTGCTGATTAAGCCCATCAAGTTACCATCTAATGTCCCTTTTGTCCTTCTGATTAAGCCCACCAGGTTACCCTCTAATGTCCCTTATGTCCTTCTGATTAAACCCACCAGGTTACCCTCCAATGTCCCTTATGTCCTTCTGATTAAACCCACCAGGTTACCCTCCAATGTCCCTTATCTCCTTCTGATTAAACCCGCCAGGTTATCCTCTAATGTCCCTTATGTCCTTCTGATTAAACCCACCAGGTTACCCTCTAATGTCCCTTTTGTCCATCTGATTAAACCCACCAGGTTACCCTCCAATGTCCCTTATGTCCTTCTGATTAAACCCACCAGGTTACCCTCCAATGTCCCTTATGTCCTTCTGATTAAACCCACCAGGTTACCCTCCAATGTCCCTTATCTCCTTCTGATTAAACCCGCCAGGTTATCCTCTAATGTCCCTTATGTCCTTCTGATTAAACCCACCAGGTTACCCTCTAATGTCCCTTTTGTCCATCTGATTAAACCCACCAGGTTACCCTCCAATGTCCCTTATGTCCTTCTGATTAAACCCACCAGGTTATCCTCTAATGTCCCTTATGTCCTTCTGATTAAACCCACCAGGTTACCCTCTAATGTCCCTTTTGTCCATCTGATTAAACCCACCAGGTTACCCTCCAATGTCCCTTATGTCCTTCTGATTAAACCCACCAGGTTACCCTCTAATGTCCCTTTTGTCCATCTGATTAAACCCACCAGGTTACCCTCTAATGTCCCTTATGTCCTTCTGATTAAACCCACCAGGTTATCCTCTAATGTCCCTTTTGTCCTTCTGATTAAGCCCACCAGGTTACCCTCTAATGTCCCTTCTGTCCTTCTGATTAAACCCTTGAGGTTACCGTCTAATGTCCCTTATGTCCTTCTGATTAAGCCCACCAGGTTACCTAATGTCTCTTCCCACTTCCCAGCCTCCTCTGCTATGTGGTGATTATTGACCCTGGTTTCCCAGCTGTCCTGTTATAGTCTGTTAACTAGGCAGCAGTATGAGGGATATAGGGCAGAAGGGGGAGGCGGGAGGGCTGTAACAGACCACAGTAATAGCCACATATTCTGTGGACTAATTATTATATTATAACGTTATCTTTTACAAGCGCGGAGTCTGTAACTACCGCTGAACCAGCTCAGTGCTGCTGGATCAATTCCTAATATAACACTCAGCATGTTTGAGTTACGCTCCCCTGGAATGAGAAAAACTGCAAAAACAATCTGTTCTCATCCTAGCTGCATTGGATGTGTGTGTGTGTGTGTGTGTGTGTGTGTGTGTGTGTGTGTGTGTGTGTGTGTGTGTGTGTGTGTGTGTGTGTGTGTGTGTGTGTGTGTGTGTGTGTGTGTGTGTTTATTTATTATCATAATGTTTTATTATTGAACCTTTATTTCACTAGGCAAGTCAGCTAAGAACAAATCTTTACGTACAATGACGACCTACCAAAGGCCTCCTGCGGGGACGGCGGCTGGGATTAAAAATAACAAATAAATAAATATAGGACAAAAGACACATCACTACAAGAGAGACACCACACCACTACATAAAGAGAGACCTAAGACAACAACATAGCATGGCAGCAACACATGACAACACAGCATGGTATAAACACAACATGACAGCAACATGGTAGCAACACAACATGGCAGCAGCACAACATGGTAGCAGCACAAAACATGGTACAAACATTATTTGGCACAGTCAACAGCACAAAGGGCAAGAAGGTAAAGACAACAATACATCACCCAAAGCAGCCACAACTGTCAGTACGAGTGTCCATGATTGAGTCTTGAATGAAGAGATTGAGATAAAACCGAGCACTGAAGGTGATCCTTGGTAAAGATTGCCACTCCACCGCCTTTTTTGGAAGATCTGTCTAGCCCAAAAAGGTTAAAACCAGAAAAGGTTAACATCAGTATTCAAAACACTCTTCCTTAACCACGTCTCAGTAATGACTAACACATCTGGATTGGAGCTGTGAACCCACACTTTCAATTGATCAATTGTTAACGAGCAGAAAACCCAGGCTTTTACAAGAGCAGAAATCAGTGAAGCAGATATCAGAGCCAGGATATCAAAGTCAGGGTTGGCGGCCAGTAGCAGAAGCTGGGCCAGGATGTACATGCACATTTCCAGATATGTCTGTGTCTATGAGTGCATGTGAATGTATGTGCATTCTTGTGTGTGTGTGTGTGTGTGTGTGTGTGTGTGTGTGTGTGTGTGTGTGTGTGTGTGTGTGTCTGTCTGTCTGTCTGTCTGTCTGTCTGTCTGTCTGTCTGTCTGTCTGTCTGTCTGTCTGTCTGTCTGTCTGTCTGTCTGTCTGTCTGTCTGTCTGTCTGTCTGCACTTGTGTTTGTGTGTGTGTCTCTACTGACACAGTCCATGAATCCCCAGCAGGCCTCTGGAGGGAGCGATCAGAAATAATGGCCGATGACTGACTGACTGACTGAGCCCAACAAGCAAACAGTAATTACTGCTCTGTCTCCTCTTTAAACTGAGCCCCACCAACACCGTTAGCACAGCTAGCTCCGTTAGCATCATTAGCCTCCACTCATGTGAAGGGAGACCGAGGAGACACAGTGCTTTAAGACGAATGGAGAGGTAAACAGCTGCAGTCCCTGAAGTAGCTCCGCTTCCCCCTGACAAACACAGCCGCTAATTAACGTGAAAATCTTATTGCCTGAGAGGAAAACAAAACCAAAACAAGATTTAAGGCTGGCAATATGTTTGTTCACAATTAGCTCTCTCAATCTTTGTGCATTATGGAGATAAGGTTTAATTTTATAGCCACGTATTTGGCAGCGCTTCATGTGATATACTTAGAACTAAGTACAGTACTACTTCAAATATTTGCAATCAAAACTCTGCCAAAGAAAGAGAACTGGAGTTGGGTGAAACAATGTTTTTCCTGAAATGTAACCTACGTTTACTCAAACACAAACATGTCTGATATGATTTACCTTGTATACTTACCGCACAATAGAAAGACATTAAGACACAGACAGACAAGCAGTCAGGTAGTCAGGCAGTCAGGCAGACAGACAGACAGACAGTCAAGCCGTCAGGCAGTCAGGCACTCAGGCAGACAGACAGACAAGCAGTCAGGCAGACACTCAGGCAGTCAGGCAGACAGACAGACAGACAGTGGGGCCCTCCAAAGAGCCCTAGACCCCAGGCCCCACCATCTCTCCCAGTATTCCTTTCTCTCTGTCTGAGTGAGTGATCCGTGCTGACAACAGCCTGGCCTGGGGTCTCAGAGCTGCATGTGACCGGGGTCTCAGAGCTGCATGTGACCGGGGTCTCAGAGCTGCATGTGACCGGGGTCTCAGAGCTGCATGTGACCGGGGTCTCAGAGCTGCATGTGACCGGGGTCTCAGAGCTGCATGTGACCGGGGTCTCAGAGCTGCATGTGACCGGGGACTCAGAGCTGCATGTCTGCCGTCTCTCCAGCTGTGGGAAGCCTCTTTCTTTTTTCCCCCTTTTTTTGTTGTCTGTTCTCAATTTCTTTTAAGTGCCTTGTGAGTGTCTCCCTTCTGAATAGAAGTTTGTGTGTGTTAAAGTAGTGGTGTTAAACTAGTGTCTGGAGGGCTTGTGGCTAATGAATGCCGTAATTATCTTCTCCTAGTGACAGGTCTCTAGAAAAAGACAAGCGAACATCTGGCATCTATAAGAGCCACAATGACACTCTGGTATGCGTCGCCTGTACTGAGCTAATGAGACTTCAACTATGTGGGTTCATTAATTACACTAAGACTATGTTGATGACATGTGTAATGTAAATATGCATTTACCCTATGTATGTGAGATTTGTAAATATGTGGGTAGAGCGGTAGACTAATTACAGCAGGCACATTACAGAGACAGGGATGGTAAATGTTTATATCTATGGTTAATTGGCTAGACTGGAGATGAGTTAGAGTTGCACTCAGCCCTCCAGGAATAGTCTCACACCACACGCTTGTTCATACTGGACATATCAGTCTGGAAGGGTTGGCATTGGCTTAAAAGGGCAATCAGCAGTTTAAACAATGACACATTTTATTTCCGTCCCGTTTCGGTAAAAAGCTGAGGGATGGGGCTGGAGAAATGTAATCAAATTCATATACAGAGCTATGGATGCAAGGACTGACCATCCATGATATCAAAATTATAGTTTTAACCATGTGTTGAGGCTATACAGTATTTGTTTACATTTACTTTTTTTTTTTTTTACAAACATTGAGGTAAAACAAGCTTATATTTTGGGTTCTGATGGGGTACGACAGTTGAACTAAGCTCATGAGGCATTAATAAGTTATATTACAAGAATAAATTAATCAATGGGTACATTTCATACATTTATAAGTCTAAAAATGGATGTATCAACTGCAGATTGCCCTTTTAAGGCCTCAATCCACTGAAGAACTGTGGAAATAAAACACTCTGAAAAAACTGTAGCCATCAAGGGCAATCACAGTGTTATGGATGCAAGGACTGACCATCCATGATATCAAAATTATAGTTTTAACCATGTGTTGAGGCTATACAGTATTTGTTTACATTTACTTTTTTTTTTTTTACAAACATTGAGGTAAAACAAGCTTATATTTTGGGTTCTGATGGGGTACGACAGTTGAACTAAGCTCATGAGGCATTAATAAGTTATATTACAAGAATAAATTAATCAATGGGTACATTTCATACATTTATAAGTCTAAAAATGGATGTATCAACTGCAGATTGCCCTTTTAAGGCCTCAATCCACTGAAGAACTGTGGAAATAAAACACTCTGAAAAAACTGTAGCCATCAAGGGCAATCACAGTGTGATAGCATTGCTACTGTACTCTCAAATTCACCTCATCGCGGCAGCAATAGCCATTATTAAGAATGAAATTCTGTAACACTCCCTCTGCTACAGTGCATGTGAAGTGTGCAAACCCTCTCTGAAAGGTCACAGGCTCTGCACTGTGAAGTCATGATATTCTGTCCTCTATAGTTTGGGAGAGTACCTGTACGGGATGAATATCATTAAAAACGCTACAACATCCACTTGTTTATTGAATATAATATAGATGTTTGTTTTTTTTGTTTTTTTGTTTTTTATAATATAGATGTTATCAAGCCTTAAAGATTAAAAATGTCAAAATGCTCCAGCTAGCCCAGGACATGGAACAGGTGATGTTAAGACAGCCTCTTAATTGTGAGTGTCACCTGAAGAAGGATATAATTCTATTGTTTTCACTGAGCCTCATCCCTGCAGTCAGATAGGCATCAGTGGATGCAGTCTGACTCTAGGTGACAGGGTGGGCTCTGTTTGACTCTTATGGAGAATATCTATTTTAAAAAGCTAAACAAATTACATAGCTCAGTCTATACAGAACCAAGTGAGAGCATTCTGTGGACTGGGTGGTTCTGGACATTCACAGACACACACCCTAGGTCATCTGGAGACTGGTAAGAGATCTTGTTACACCCCTCTCCAGCTACGCCCTCCTTCTCTTCAATCTGTTTAGATGTTCTCTGTTCTCTTCTGAAACCAGATGATCAAAGCATGGCCACCTAACCTTGCGATGGTCCACAGCTGGCAGCTCCCATTAAGCCTTCTGCATTCTTCCTCCCGAAGAAAAACAAGTGTGAATAGCTTTCCCCAAAAAGGCAAATCTGCACGTTTGAACTCCACATGTCTAGAGAAGTTGAAGAAGCATCGATCGAAACGCAATGAACACAGTTTTACACAACAGAGAAACACACAGGCAGAGAGAGAAAGAAGATAGGAGTAGAACCAATGAAAAACAGGCAGAGAGAGAAAGAAGATAGGAGTAGAACCAATGAAAAACAGGCAGAGAGAGAAAGAAGATAGGAGTAGAACCAATGAAAAACAGGCAGAGAGAGAAAGAAGATAGGAGTAGAACCAATGAAAAACAGGCAGAGAGAGAAAGAAGATAGGAGTAGAACCAATGAAAAACAGGCAGAGAGAGAAAGAAGATAGGAGTAGAACCAATGAAAAACAGGCAGAGAGAGAAAGAAGATAGGAGTAGAACCAATGAAAAACAGGCAGAGAGAGAAAGAAGATAGGAGTAGAACCAATGAAAAACAGGCAGAGAGAGAAAGACACAGGAGGCATAACCAAACCTCTCGACCGGGACGTCCTATGGATGATTGAGAGCGACAGTGATATAGAATACACATCGTTCCTCCATCCCTCCCCAGAACATTCTGCCAGGGTCAGTCAGATGTATTCTGCAGTGGTACGGTGCGGTAGACACCACTCTGAGGAAGGGGATGGATAACAAGGTTACTGAGGCAGTAGTAATTACACCTGAGACTCAACTCTCCTTTAATTGAGTTCATCAAGTCACTCGTTAGACACAGTTAACCGCAGCCTCTCATGGTAGGTGAGGCTTACATGCTGTTCAGCTGGCGTGATTTGGACCCTGAGACCGTTTTGTAGCATTTTCAGCCCTGTCAGTCAGTAGTAGACTATGTTGAGGTGCACCGGTTAAGACATTTTGAAAGCATATTTATTTATCCAGGTTGTCGCTGTAATAATTAAGAATGTAATTGTTCATGTGGTACATAGTCAAGGCAAGCATATACAGTACAAACATGGTTAGTCACCGAGCCATACTAAAGCACCCTGAGTAATGGAAAAAGCAGCTCCAATATCCTTCTCCACAGTCTTTGATCCTGATTTGGCCCCTTTACCTCCACCCTCCTCTTGTTGCGCCAGTGTGACTGGGTTTGAATGGTGGGGCGACGGAGGGGAACGAATGGCGTTGGATGCACTGCTCTGCTGTGAACTGAAAATGGCCTTCTGAATGGTTCCCCTCACACCAAATCAGATCACTGCACCGGGCTGTGTGACAATGGTGGTTCTACATTACTGCCACACGCCCCATAGAGTGAGAGAGAAATAGAGAGAGAGAGATGGAAAGAGAGAGAGAGAGTGAGAGAGATAGAAAGAGAGAGAGAGATGGAAAGAGAGAGAGAGAGAGAGAGAGAGGGAGCGAGAGAGAGAGAGATGGAAAGAGAGAGAGAGAGATGGAAAGGGAGAAAGAGAGAGAGAGAGAGATGGAAAGAGAGAGAGAGATGGAAAGAGAGAGAGAGAGATGGAAAGAGGGAGTGAGAAAGAGACCGTAGAGCCAATAGAACCCTGTGTGGTTCGTATTAGATAATAGCAGGAGATGTTCCAATAGTCATACCCAGTCTCCAAGACATTCTCTGTTTTATCATCATCATTTTGGATTTGAATTCACATGGTTTAATAGGACTCACAAGTCACAGTAGTCCTACAGCTTTTCACTACAAAGTCATGTCAGCTTACAGTGATATCATCATGGGTTTATGTGTTCAGAGGGGTGAAAAATAGGTCATGGTATGACATGACATCTTCCTCTCACAACTTGACACGTTTTATAATATAGTGACAGAACATCCCTCCAGCCTCACCTAGCGCATGTAGAATGCTGTAGAACACTGTACATGAATACAACAATGGCGTGTTGGCTCTGAAGAACGTCCACAGAAAATGCTGTGTGATCTTGATTCTGTAAGCTTGAGGTGGAGGTTTTGTGTCCTAACTCTCCCCTCCCTCCACTCTTAGAGGGCGGCAGGTAGCCTAGCAGTTAGCACATTGGGCCAGTAACCGAAAGGTTGCTGTTTGACTACCTGAGTCGACAAGATGGGAAATCTCTCGATGTGCCCTTGAGCAAGGCATTTAAACCCTAATATGCTCCAGGGGTGGTGTATTACTGTGGCTGACCCTGTAAAACAACACATTTTACTGCACCTATCCAGTGTGAATGACAATAAAACCCCTTTTTATGTTTTCGCTATACACTGTGAACAGCCGATCGCAGCAGCATTATTGTATTACATTGCTCACCCAGCTGCACAGGCACTCAGGTTGGTACAGTAATGTTGTAGATAATGACCTGGACTCCAGTAAGAATCCCTCCACCAACTACACCTCTGACAAACCTAATGGGACATACCCAGCTTGATATCCCTCCACCAACTACACCTCTGACAAACGTAATGGGCCAAACCCAGCTTGATATCCCTCCACCAACTACACCTCTGACAAACCTAATGGGCCAAACCCAGCTTGATATCCCTCCACCAACTACACCTCTGACAAACCTAATGGGACATACCCAGCTTGATATCCCTCCACCAACTACACCTCTGACAAACGTAATGGGCCAAACCCAGCTTGATATCCCTCCACCAACTACACCTCTGACAAACCTAATGGGCCAAACCCAGCTTGATATCCCTCCACCAACTACACCTCTGACAAACCTAATGGGCCAAACCCAGCTTGATATCCCTCCACCAACTACACCTCTGACAAACCTAATGGGCCAAACCCAGCTTGATATCCCTCCACCAACTACACCTCTGACAAACCTAATGGGCCAAACCCAGCTTGATATCCCTCCACCAACTACACGTCTGACAAACCTAATGGGCCAAACCCAGCTTGATATCCCTCCACAAAAAACCACACACAAAACCCCCTCATGATAATAACACAGTGGAAAATACCTCAGCAAACAGGCCTTTAACATCTCATTATTTAACCACACTTGACAAGATCTGATGAAATCAAGTCATAATGATCTTCCCTCTCTTATGTAACATTGGAGGGATACTATAAGGATCCCTGTATAGCTGACTGTATAGCTTAATGATGGATGTACTGTACACTCACCCAACATGGCTTTTTTTTCAGTCTTGTTATTAATTGTCATATTTGTTTCAGTTACACCCAAGTGCATTCCCCTGGATTTGAAGGGCCCTTTTTAAAGGGATACTTCGGGATTCAGGCAATTACGTTTTTTCCTACTTACCCAAAGTCAGACGAACTCATGGATGCCATGTCTCTGGGTGAAGGAAGATGAAGGTAGCATATCGTTAGCTTAGCGCAATTGCTACTAGCCAGCTCCTCTCAAAAGCAGGGAAATAGACCTTCTAACTACACCGAAGCTTGGTGGTTGGTCATTTATAGTCTTACAAAGCTATACATAGTAATCAATATTTTATAAATGGGTTCATTTTAATGATAATCATAAGAAATTAGTTTCTATCCACTTCCTCACTCTATCCCGCTGTTGCATGGAGATGTATAGCGATCGCACTGTTGTATCTGTCTCACTTGCACTCATGCACTTACATACGCCATAATGGGATGCAACGTCCCATTATAGCGTCTACCTTACAGACAGGAGAGCGGAAGAGAGAGATGGAAAGACAGAGGGAGAGATAGAGAGAGGGGACAGAGAGAGAGAGAGAGAGAGATAGAGAGAGAGATGGAAAGACAGAGGGAGAGATAGAGAGAGAGATGGAAAGACAGAGGGAGAGATAGAGAGAGGGGACAGAGGGAGAGAGAGAGAGAGAGATAGAGAGACATAGATGGAAAGACAGAGGGAGAGATAGAGAGGTAGATAGAGAGAGAGAGAGAGATGGAAAGACAGAGGGAGAGATAGAGAGAGATATAGAGAGAGAGAGATGGAAAGACAAAGGGAGAGATAGAGAGAGAGAGAGAGGGAGAGATGGAAAGACAGAGGGAGAGATGGAAAGACAGAGGGAGAGAGAGAGAGAGAGAGAGAGAGAGATATGGAAAGATGGAAATACAGAGGGAGAGATAGAGAGATGGAAAGACAGATGGAGAGATAGAGAGAGAGAGAGATGGAAAGACAGAGGGAGAGATAGAGAGAGAGATGGAAAGACAGAGGGAGAGAGAGAGAGAGAGAGAGATGGAAAGACAGAGGGATAGATAGAGAGAGAGATAGAGATATGGAAAGACAGAGGGAGAGATAGAGAGAGAGAGATGGAAAGACAGAGAGGGAGAGAGAGAGAGAGCGAGGGCACCACTGGAGAAATGGCATTGTTCCCTGAGTGACACTTCACTCTTGATAATGTGTTCCTCCTCCATCTTTACTGATGACTATGGGTCCAATCTCTATCAGACCCCTGGTCAGAGGTCCAGTCATGTACATTAGCTACAGTCCCTGCATGTGCATTTACCAGGGGGAAGAGTTTTCTTTTTTTAAATGATGGCAACCCGTAGATTGACTCAACCCTTCACTAATAATGATAAGAACTAGTTTCCCTCACAGCCATAATGACACCACATCATAAATAGCTACCGACAGCCGTAGCTGAAGAATGCTGCAATGTGTTGTTGGTTTTTCAAGCCAAGCACCCAAGTCTTCCTCAAATAGTGGACAAAGGTGACTGCATAGCCGTATTGGTTCTACACTACATATACAACACAATGTGGACACCCCTTCAAATTAGTGGATTTGGTTAGTTCAACCACACTCGTTTCTGACAGGTGTATAAAATCGAGCACACCGCCATGCAATCTCCATAGACAAACATTGGCAGTAGAATGGCCTTACTGACTTACAACGTGGCACCGTCATAGGATGCCACCTTTCCAACAAGTCAGTTCGTCACATTTCTGCCCTGCTAGAGCTTCCCCGGTCAACTGTAAGGGCTGTTATTGTGAAGTGGAAACGTCTAGGAGCAACAACGGCTCAGCCGCAAAATGGTAGGCCACACAAGCTCACAGAAGTGGTAGGCCACACAAGCTCACAGAACTGGACTGCCGAGTACTGAATCACCTATCGCTTAAAAATCGTTTGTCCTCAGTTGCAACACTCACTACCAAGTTCCAAACTGGCTCTGGAAGCAACGTCAGCACAAGAAGTGTTTGTCGGGAGCTTATTGAATCATGCCTAATTATTTAGATTTTTTAATTGAACTTTAATTGAACTAGGCAAGTCAGTTAAGAACAAATTCTTATTTACAATGACGGTCTACATCGGCCAAACCCGGACGACGATGGGCCAATTGTGTGCCGTCCTATGGGGCTCCCAATCACGGCCGGTTGTGATACAGCCTGGATTCGGACCAGGGTGTCTAGTGACACCTCAAGCATTGAGATAGAGTGCCTTAGACCGCTGCTCCACTCGGGAGCCCCATGCGCAATGCCAAGCGTCGGCTGGAGTGATGTAAAGCTCACCACCATTAGACTCTGGAACAGTGGAAATGTGTTCTTCGGAGTGATGAATCACGCTTCACCATCTGGGAGTCCGACGGACAAATCTGGGTTTGACAGATGATTCTGTGCTTACAACTTTGTGGTAACAGTTTGAGGAAGGCCCTTTCCTGTTTCAGCATGACAATACCCCGTGCAAAAAGCGAGGTCTATACAGAAATAGTTTGTCAAGATCGGTGTGGAAGAACTTGACTGGCCTGCAAAGAGCCCTGACCTCAACCCCATCAAATACATTTGGGATAAATTGGAAAGCCGACTGCGAGCCAGGCATAATCTCCCAACATCAGTGCCCGACCTCCCTTTTGCTGTTACGGCAGCAAAAGGGGGAACAACTCCATATTAACGCCCATGATTTTGGAACGAAATGTCCGACGAGCAGGTGTCCACATACTTTTGGTCATGTAGTGTATGTGTTATTTACCTTCGGTGTGTGGAGCTTGTCTGGATCAGTTGTCTGTCTCCGTAGGGGAAACCGATGTTGGTTGTCACACATTTTACTCTTGTGTGAATTTCTCAGCACTAGTATATCTTACAATACTTGTTTCAACATGAATAGAAAGACCAAGGTGTTTGGTTGAAATAGGATCCTTTTGTTCCTCATGTCTTATTCCAACATGGAGTTATAAACCATCAAACACACTCGGTCCACTTGTGACAACCAGACCCATCATGGGGTTGGTTGTCACACAGTATGGGGTTGGTTGTCACACAGTATGGGGTTGGTTGTCACACAGTATGGGGTTGGTTGTCACACAGTATGGGGTTGGTTGTCACACAGTATGGGGTTGGTTGTCACACAGTATGGGGTTGGTTGTCACACAGTATGGGGTTGGTTGTCACAGTGTTTGCTAGTAGCGTATTCCTTTCATAACAGGAAATGAAGAAATATAGCAGGCTGTCTTAGAAGTAGCCATTCTTTGATCTAGCAATATTCCTGACAAAATCCAGCAGTGTATGCCTTCAGAACAACATACAGTTGAAGTGGGAAGTTTACATACACTTAGGTGGGAGTCATTAAAACTAGTTTTTCAACCACTCCACAAATTTCTTGTCAACAAACTATAGTTTTGGCAAGTCGGTTAGGACATCTACTTTGTGCATGACACAAGTCATTTTTCCAACAATTGTTTACAGACAGATTATGTCACTTATAATTCACTGTATCACAATTCCAGTGGGTCAGAAGTTCACGTACACTAAGTTGACTTACCTTTAATCAGCTTGGAAAATTCCAGAAAATTATGTCATGGCTTTAGAAGCTTCTGATAGTCAAATTGACATCATTTGAGTCAGTTGGAGGTGTACCTGTGGATGTATTTCAAGGCCTACCTTCAAACTCAGTGCCTCTTTGTTTGACCTCATGGGAAAATCAAAAGAAATCAGCCAAGACTTCAGAAAAAAAATTGTAGACCTCCACAAGTCTGGTTCATCATTGGGAGCAATTTCCAAACGCCTGAAGGTACCACGTTCATCTGTACAAACAATAGTACGCAAGTATAAACACCATGGGACCACGCAGCCGTCATACCGCTCAGGAAGGAGACGCGTTCTGTCTCCTAGAGATGAACGTGTTTGGAGGAAAAAGGGGGAGGCTTGCAAGCCGAAGAACACCATCCCAACCATGAAGCACGGGGATGGCAGCTTCATGTTGTGGGGGTGCTTTGCTGCAGGAGGGACTGGTGCACTTCACAAAATAGATGGCTTCATGAGGAAGGAAAATTATGTGGAGATATTGAAGCAACATCTCAAGACATCAGTCAGGAAGTTAAGGCATTGTCACAAATGGGTTTTCCAAATGGACAATGACCCCAAGCATACTTCCAAAGTTGTGGCAAAATGGCTTAAGGACAACAAAGTCAAGGTATTGGAGTGGCCATCACAATGCCCTGATCTCAATCTTATAGGACATTTGTGGGCAGAACTGAAAAAGTGTGTGCGAGCAAGGAGGCCTATAAACCTGACTTAGTTACACCAGCTCTGTCAAGAGGAATGGGCCAAAATTCACCCAACTTATTGTGGGAAGCTTGTGGAAGGCTACCTGAAACGTTTGACCCAAGTTAAACAATTTAAAGGCAATGTTACCAAATACTAATTGAGTGTATGTCAACTTCTGACCCACTGGGAATGTGATGAAAGAAATAAAAGCTGAAAGAAATAATTCTCTCCACTATTATTCTGACATTTCACATTCTTAAAATAAAGTGATGATCCTAACTGACCTAAGACAGAGAATTTTTACTAGGATTAAATGTCAGGAATTGTGAAAACCTGAGTTTAAATGTATTTGGCTAAGGTGTATGTACACTTCTGACTTCAACTGTATGACATTTTGAGTAAATGTGTTTGTATTATGCTTGTGTTTGCACACACATGTGTGGGTGTGTGACAGAAACAAATCTGTGTATATATGATGCATTGCTAATTTTTAAAGACTTTTCACAGATGTATTTAGAAACCAAAATTTTAAATTACATCGTTTATATGTCAACCAGGCGTCAACATTCTATTCTGATGTCTCGGCGACGTCTTCCCAATGTGCAAACGCTCTCACTACATATTCCCAACACATTTTGATATGTCGGCCAAAGGTGTTTGTGTTTACTGTGAAGGAAGGTCTCTATAGCAACAGCACAAAGGAGCTTGGAATGTATTGTATGGTGGCAGTGGCAATGTTCCTGGGACAATATGGTAACAGTAGAGTTGATAGTGACATCCAACCCCACATTCCATGTGACAATCATCCCCAACCAATGTTTATTAAGATGCTAGTTACCATATTGGTTGACCTAGCAACTCAGAAATAGGTTTGAAATATACCTCTCCCTTTCCTCTTTTCAACAAACATAATTTTTGTGTTTGTTGAAATTATGTGCATTCTCCCACATTTATAAGACTATCTCATTTTTACTTTCACCTATGAAAAGCACGTACTTTACCCTCACCTCAATGTTTATGAATTGATGACTTCTTTCAAATCATTCACATATTTTAATATTTTTAGATCTGGAGTTATAAACAATGTGCTGCTGTTATCCCTGCTCACTCATCACCTCAGCCCCTCCCTCATACCCTCCTCCCATCGCCACTCTGACCCAGCGGAATGAGCTTGTCTATCAGAGAGAGACGGCATGGCCCATTCCCATAGTAATTCCATTTCCCTTGTTGGGAACGTGGAAGCACTCTCCGGCCACCTCTCTTAGTGGCTAAAGAAAGGTTACGGAAACAAATATATGTGCAAAAAAATCAAGTCAGCATCTTTTACTGCATAATGACCCACTTTCATGTCTGTGGCTTCCACAATATTACTACACAACATGTCAGTTGTCAGGGTTGTCAATTACAAAGTTGTTCTTCTGTCTCACAGCTACAGAGGTGGCTGTGAAGGAGGTGGAAGAGGAGACGCCACTGACAGAAGTGGATGATGAGGACCAACGCATCGCTGATATGGGCCGACCCACGCTGGGGGACCACGTCAAACTTGAAATCATCATTGAGGAATCCTACGAGTTTAAGGTGTGTGTTTGTGCATTTCAGTTTGTGTGTGTATATGTGTGTGTGTGTGCGCGAGCATGCCCCTCTTTCACCCACACACACTCTTTAGACAAACATAGATGTGATTGTCATGAATTTTAAGATGTGTGAGTGTGTGTGTGTGTGTGTGTGTGTGTGTGTGTGTGTGTGTGTGTGTGTGTGTGTGTGTGTGTGTGTGTGTGTGTGTGTGTGTGTGTGTGCGTGCGTGCGTGCGTGCGTACGTGCGTGCGTGCGTGTGTACACGCAAATGTGCATGCTCCTTGCTCCCTCTCTCTCCCACACTCTCTTCAGACAGTCATCGACTGATAGGTGGGT
Organism: Salvelinus namaycush; assembly: GCF_016432855.1. Taxonomy (NCBI): domain Eukaryota; kingdom Metazoa; phylum Chordata; class Actinopteri; order Salmoniformes; family Salmonidae; genus Salvelinus; species Salvelinus namaycush. The sequence continues at coordinate 34,207,179 of NC_052328.1, forward strand.
GCTTGTGAGCACTTGACGGATCGTGTGCTGTACTTACTGGAGTGGCTCTCACTGTGAGGTTGGGTGGGAGGCTGGGGGAGGGAGGGGGGCCTATGGATCCCATAGCTGGCTGCAAAACGTTCTATCCTGGGGGGGTAGGAGAGTTGAATTGCCTCTAACCTCAGAGAGTCATAGCACTGAAAGAGTTTATACTTTCAGACGGTAGTCTGCAACTTTTCTGTTCTAAGATTAACATCAAGCAAGACCCAGAATCTGATCATGTGGGGCTGCCAGATAGGGCAGAGGTAGTAGGTGATTTTCAGACAGTATAGGATCCCTCTCTCCCTCCTAAAACCAACACACCTAGCTAGGGTTTCGACAGTAGGTGAAGTCAGGATAGTCAGGAAAGTGTCCTTCTATTTCTCTAAACATTAATACATTATCTTAGAGACCGTAGCAGAGCTGGGAGAGATTAGTGTACTAGTCAATTTCTGCATAATCCTGAGCACAGACATCCCACCATTTACATTACAAAGCTTCAGTCAACTCAATTACCATTTAAGTTTCCTTCTAAAGAAAATAAGTATTGGATTTTCCTTCTGATGGTGAGGGAAGAGAGATTGGGATGGAGGGATGGAGGGATGGAGGGAAGGAGGAGAGGGGTGCTATCCAGCTGTCATCCCAGGAGCTAGCTAATAGATTCCTCCGAAAGAAAGGATGGAGGAAGGGATGGATCGAGGATGAGGTGGGGTGTCCTTCTGGATCTATGCGTATTTGAGGCTTGATTTCCTGAGCGTGCTCTAGGAATGCCTGCTGCTGTCCTCTGGGAACCAACCTTTATCAAAGAGAGGGATACAGCTGCAGGCCCAGTAAGGGACTGAACCTCCCATCTATTTCCCCCTGGCCTATGACATCATCACATAGCTCCTGAGGACTGGCTCTTGGCTACTGTAGCTGTTACATGCCATGGCCTTGAGGCAGGAATTACAATACTCAAGCTCTCTACACAGACTTCACTCTCGTTGTTTATTCTTAATACCTGATTATTACAGAGCAGTAAATATGTTTTAAGGACAGAAACAGTAATGATAATGTGTCCTGTATGTAGACTAGACAGCCTTGCTTCCCTCTATGCACTTCTACAGTGTGTACCTCTTTAACGCCATGTGGATGGTGTTCTCTGTGCAGAACACTGTGGACAAGCTGATTAAGAAGACAAACCTGGCGCTGCTGGTGGGGACTAACAGCTGGAGAGACCAGTTCATCGAGGCCATCACCGTCAGTGCCGGTGAGTTGAATGCTTTGACCACCTGACCGCCAGTGTGTGAGCACATCTGTCCAGGAATGTGTGTGTTGTGTGTGTGAGAGAGTGTGTTGTGGCGATTGGGTGTGACATTTCTGACACTCCGTCGATCAGTGGCTTCTGTAATACTGCAGCATCTCCTCAGAAGAAGGACGTTCTATGTAAACACCACCTGGTGGATATCTGGAGCACTGCAGTCCCACGCCAAGGCCTCTGTTGATTAGAGACGCAAGCTTGTCAGAGCATAGCATTGTTACCTTATAGCCATGTGTGTGCTTGTCATTGTCTGTGTGTGATGAGTGTGATTTCTAAAGAGGATATGGCAACTAGCCTAGAAAACTATGTGAGTGTGTGACTATACGCTCAGTCTAATAGGGTGGCCACTGAGGTACGCTGGGATTGATTCAAGAGATGAGAGGATTTTGGTTTAGGTGTTAGTGTGTTATGTGTGTGTATTTTCTGTATCTCTGTATCTGTGTGTGTGTGTGTGTGTGTGTGTGTGTGTGTGTGTGTGTGTGTGTGTGTGTGTGTGTGTGTGTGTGTGTGTGTGTGTGTGTGTGTGTGTGTGTGTGTGTGTGTGTGTGTGTGTGTGTGTGTGTGACAGAATGTGTATCACTCTGTGTGTGGTTGTGCTCTACTTAGCTGCTGTGCCGCCCAATCTTGGTTTCCCTCTCTGGCTTAATTAAAGAAAGGCCCCGTCTCCACTCATGGGATTAGGCTTGGTGTTGACGTTTTGGCAGTGGGGTAGCTTGTAACAGTTATGATGGAAGATGGTGAGAGCTTGCACAGAATTTCCAAGCGAGAGAGACACATACGGCAGCATAACCTTATCTTAGACAGATAGGAACCTTCATAGGTTGGATTGAAGTGGAAACACCACACAGACAGATAGGAACCTTCATAGGGTTGGGAAACACCACACAGACAGATAGGAACCTTCATAGGGTTGGGAAACACCACACAGACAGATAGGAACCTTCATAGGGTTGGGAAACACCACACAGACAGATAGGAACCTTCATAGGGTTGGGAAACAGCACACAGACAGATAGGAACCTTCATAGGGTTGGGAAACACCACACAGACAGATAGGAACCTTCATAGGGTTGGGAAACACCACACAGACAGATAGGAACCTTCATAGGGTTGGGAAACACCACACAGACAGATAGGAACCTTCATAGGGTTGGGAAACAGCACACAGACAGATAGGAACCTTCATAGGGTTGGGAAACACCACACAGACAGATAGGAACCTTCATAGGGTTGGGAAACACCACACAGACAGATAGGAACCTTCATAGGGTTGGGAAACAGCACACAGACAGATAGGAACCTTCATAGGGTTGGGAAACACCACACAGACAGATAGGAACCTTCATAGGGTTGGGAAACAGCACACAGACAGATTGGAACCTTCATAGGGTTGGGAAACACCACACAGACAGATAGGAACCTTCATAGGGTTGGGAAACACCACACAGACAGATAGGAACCTTCATAGGGTTGGGAAACACCACACAGACAGATAGGAACCTTCATAGGGTTGGGAAACACCACACAGACAGATAGGAACCTTCATAGAGTTGGGAAACAGCACACAGACAGATAGGAACCTTCATAGGGTTGGGAAACACCACACAGACAGATAGGAACCTTCATAGGGTTGGGAAACACCACACAGACAGATAGGAACCTTCATAGGGTTGGGAAACACCACACAGACAGATAGGAACCTTCATAGGGTTGGGAAACACCACACAGACAGATAGGAACCTTCATAGGGTTGGGAAACAGCACACAGACAGATAGGAACCTTCATAGGGTTGGGAAACACCACACAGACAGATAGGAACCTTCATAGGGTTGGGAAACACCACACAGACAGATAGGAACCTTCATAGGGTTGGGAAACACCACACAGACAGATAGGAACCTTCATAGGGTTGGGAAACACCACACAGACAGATAGGAACCTTCATAGGGTTGGGAAACACCACACAGACAGATAGGAACCTTCATAGGGTTGGGAAACACCACACAGACAGATAGGAACCTTCATAGGGTTGGGAAACACCACACAGACAGATAGGAACCTTCATAGGGTTGGGAAACACCACACAGACAGATAGGAACCTTCATAGGGTTGGGAAACACCACACAACCAGATAGGAACCTTCATAGGGTTGGGAAACAGCACACAGACAGATAGGAACCTTCATAGGGTTGGGAAACACCACACAGACAGATAGGAACCTTCATAGGGTTGGGAAACACCACACAGACAGATAGGAACCTTCATAGGGTTGGGAAACACCACACAGACAGATAGGAACCTTCATAGGGTTGGGAAACAGCACACAGACAGATAGGAACCTTCATAGGGTTGGGAAACACCACACAGAGGAAGTAATAATGTTTATCTGAGTCCGACTATCAAGATGCTGTCCCCACCTCCACACTCTCGCCATATCTTTCAGCCACTCAGGACATTTAGCAACTTTGCCTTTTGAAACATTTGACATCACGAGCCCTAGCACTCAATAGTTCTTACATTTTTGCATTAGATTCAGTGCTAATAGTAGACAACTAGCCTTTAACATCCACCACCCACAGCACTCAGTACAGAAGACATTTTGCTAGAATTATAGATCTATATTTCATACAGCACAGCACATTCTCTCTCTTTTCTAGTTGAGTCTGTGATCCACAGTTAAGTGAACAGGCACATTTAACAGAGCTGTTAACCCAACGTCTACCTCACTACTGGTGCGCTGCGCAGCTGTTAGGTTCACCCTCAACCGCCGGCAATTGCTAATAACCCATCCACAACCGCGGGACTATATGTGATAAAGGGTCAATCTGAGGCCCTCACCCGACCCTCACCCGCTAATAGAGAAAATGTGCTGTAAGCTATAGTCAGAAACACAGCAAGATATGTTGACAGTGTTTGCAGGATTTGCTTTGCCTGATTTAGATATGTTTCTGCTTATAATTGTTGACATTTTGGTTATTTGTTAGTCAACTTATCTACAATTAGATACAAGCAGCTTCTCTTCTGTCCTTATATGTTTCCCTTGAAGACTAAACAAACCCAGAATGATGTCATAAACCGATTGAAGGAATGCTTAAATCGAGTTGACATCTGTAACGTTTTCCCTGCCATCTCTGCTTCTTTCGGGAGCAAAGACATTTAGGGCCTGGGAGAAAATGCAATAACTCTAAAGAAATGGGAAAGATTTTCTGTGCAAAATGTCCAAATTACATCAGTTTGACCAGTTATAAGGAAATAGAAAATTCTGAAAATGACCCAACATGTTTCAGATAAGATTTCAGTTTTGCTTGGATGCATATTTCATGTGGTTAAAATACTATCAGCATTTATGATGCTGATAAAGATAGCACCTCTACAGACAGTATGTAACTGCACATTAGCATTCTCTCAAGATGCTGACTTCTGTTCCCGAGTCAAAATTATGCCTACATTTTGTGTATCATTTTACTGCTAGAAATGCTTAGTTCTGAGAGGTTATAAACCTACAGTCTGTCCAGCTTTCAGTTCCCTTGACGTGCCAAAGGCCTACTTGAAGTCCCCGTCTTGTTACTGTAGCATTTGTATAGCGCCTCACAATCATCACACATAACATGCAGTACACTGCTATCATCCCCTTTTACCACTTCCCAAACATTACTGTTCTGAACCTCCCTTGTCTTTCTTTTCAACTCTCCATTTCGCAGCTTTTCTGTTATTGAATTAAACTCTGACATTGTCCTTTCTTTCTTCCTTTCTTTCTGTCTTTCACCCTGCAACCCCTCTGATTATATTTACTCTGCCAGTCAAGAGGAAGAGTGTGTCAGGCAGCTTAGCAGCGTTAGCCTCCTCACAAATTAGTTAAAGAGAAATGATTGGCTCCACACCGTGACTTTACGCAAGGCGTTGGCGGAGATTGGACGTGACATTTCTACCGGTCGTGAGTTGGTGGCTTCTTTAAACCTGTGGGGCAGCCGTGCCATCTGGAATCCTTGTGTGTGTGTCCTCTCGGTGACCTGTGAGTGACAGCCCCACCACTGAGCTAATACAGTGCTAGATGATTCATTTATTTGGTCATCACCACTAAAGGGAAGAGAGACTGCTGAGTGAGAACACAGAGACTGTGACTGACTGCAGAGAACCTCCCCAGACCTCAGTAAGCACGAATGACACAGCAGCATACAGTATGTGCCTTTCACAGCCAGTCAGAATCAACTTATTACTGACAATTACCTTGATGACCAACCCTCTATCAACGCCAAGCAGCAGTAGTAGAGATTCATTGATGAAGTCGACGGTGAGGAGTTGGCAGAGATACACAGATGTGCCTTCAGTAGCCAGGGAAATAGGGAGAGAAGGGAGGAAGGGATAGAGGGGAGAGGGGAAACGGACGACAGGAAGCTTCGGAGGATAGAAGACAATTTTCTTATCGAGAGAGAGATTGATTGCAGTATTTGTCTGTGTCTGTGGGTATTGCTCCAGGATGGGTGATCCTCCAGGATTCATCTCATTAACTGTGACTGCAGAGACTGTCTCAGTCATATTTCCTTACCTCAGCTAACTGGTCAACAGTTAGCCTATGGCTTGGTAGCTAATAGCTTAGCTTATATCTTAGCATGCAGGCTGGCTCTAATTCTGGGGATTCGACAGACTTCAACCAGGGTCTCAGTGTAGAATTGAATATTAGTGTTCCTCATCTGGGATGTGAACCCACTGGCCCTATAGTTAGCTCTCTTCTCTCTCGCGTCCTTGCTCTCTAATCTCCCTCCCTCCCTCTCCCCCTCTCTTCTCTAACCTTTGCTTCC
>NC_052328.1:34218296-34228761 GCF_016432855.1 Salvelinus namaycush
CAACAGGATAGATAGCAAACAGTAGCAGCATATGTGATGAATCAAAAGAGATAGTGCAAAGGAGGGTCAATGCAGATAGTCCTGGTAGCTATTTGGGTAACTATTTAGCAGTCTTATGGGGGTAGAAGCTGCTCAGGTTCCTGTTGGTTCCAGACTGGATGCATCGATACTGCTTGCTGTGTGGTAGCAGAGAGAATATGCTATGACTTGGGTGGCTGGAGTCTTTGACATTTTTTGGGCCTTCCTCTGACATCGCCAGGTGTAGGGGTCCTGGATGGCAGAGAGATAGGCCCCGGTGATATACTGGGCCGTACGCACTACCCTCTAGCGCCTTGCGGTCAGATGCCGAGCAATTACCATACCAAGCGTGATGCAGCCAGTCAAGATGCTCTCAATGGTGCAGCTGTAGAACTTTTTGAGGATTTGAGGGCCCATGTCAAATCTTTTCAGGCTTTTGAGGAGAAGAGGCGTTGTCGTGCCCTCTTCATGACTGTCTTAGTTTGTGTGGACCATGTTAATTCCTGATGTGGACACCGAGGAACTTGAAGCTCTCGACCTGCTCCACTACAGCCCCCTCAATGCAGATGGGGGCATGCTCGGGCCCTCCGTTTCCTGTAGTCCATGATCAGCTCCTTTGTCTTGCTGACTTTGATGGAAAGGTTGTTGTCCTGGCACCACACTGCCAGGTCACTAACCTCCTCCCTCCTCCCTATAGGCTGTTGCATTGTCGTCAGTGATCAGGCCTACCACTGTCGTGTCGTCAGCAAACTTAGTGATGGTGTTGGAGTTGTCGTGGGTGAACAGGGAATACAGGAGGGGACTAAACACGCACCGCTGAGGGGCCCCTGTGTTGAGGGTCAGCGTGGCGGAGATGTTGTTGCCTACCCTCACTACCTGGGTACGGCCCGTCAGGAAATCTAGGATCCAGTTGCTGAGAGAGGTGTTCAGTCCCACGGTCCTGAGCTTAGTGATGAGCTTGGAGGGCACTATGTTGTTGAACGCTGAGCTGTAGTCAATGAACAGCATTCTCACATACAGTACCAGTCAAAAGTTTGGACTCATTCAAGGGTTTTTCTTAATTTTTTAAACTATTTTCTACAATGTAGAATAATAGTGAAGACATCAAAACTTTAAAATAACACATATGGAATCATGTAGTAACCAAAAAAGTGTTAAACAAATCAAATATATTTTAGATTTGAGATTCTTCAAAGTAGCCACCCTTCGCCTTGATGACAGATCTGCACACTCTTGGCATTCTCTCAACCAGCTTCATCTGTAATGCTTTTCTAACCGTCTTGAAGGAGTTCCCGCATATGCTGAGCACTTGTTGGCTGCTTTTCCTTCACTCTGCAGTCCAACCCATCCCAAACCATCTCAATTGGGTTGAGGTCGGGTGATTGTGGAGGCCAGGTCATCTGATGTAGCACTCCATCACTGTCCTTCTTGGTCAAATAGCCCTTACACAGCCTGGAGGTGTGTTAGGTCATTGTCCTGTTGAAAAACAAATGATAGTGCCACTAAGCGCAAACCAGAAGGGATGGCGGATCGCTGCAGAATGCTGTGGTAGCCATGCTGGTTAAGTGTGCCTTGAAATCTAAATAAATCACAGACAGTGTCAAAAGCAAAGCACCCCCAAACCATCACACCTCGTCCTCCATCCTTCACGGTGGGAACCACACATGCGGAGATCATCCGTTCACCTACTCTGCATCTCACAAAGACACAGCGGTTGGAACCAGTAATCTCAAATCTGGACTCATCAGACCAAAGGACAGATTTCCACCGGTCTAATGTCCATTGCTCGTGTTTCTTGGCCCAAGCAAGTCTCTTCTTATTATTGGTGTCCTTTAGTAGTGGTTTCTTTGCAGCAATTCGGCCATAAAAGCCTTTTTTACGCAGTCTCCTCTGAACAGTTGATGTTGAGATGTGTCTGTTACTTGAACTCTGTGAAACATTTATTTGGGCTGTAATTTCTGAGGTGCAGCTAACTCTAATGAACGTATCATCTGCAGCAGAGGTCACTCTGGGTCTTCCTTTCCTGTGGAGGTCCTCGAGAGCCAGTTTCATCATAGCGCTTGATGGTTTTTGTGACTGCACTTGAAGAAACTTTCAACGTTCTTGAAATGTTTCGCATTGACTGACCTTCATGTCTTAAAGTAATGATGAACTGTCATTTCTCTTTGCTTATTTGAGCTGTTCTTGCCATAATATGGACTTGGTCTTTTACCAAATAGGGATATCAACTGACTGGCTCAAATGCATTAAGAAGGAAAGAAATTCCACAAATTAACTTTTAGCAAGGCACACCTGTTAAGAGAGAATGCCAAGAATGTACAAAGCTGTCATCAAGGCAAAGGGTGGCTACTTTGAAGCATCTCAAATATAAAATATATTTTGGTTACATATGTGTTATTTCATAGTTTTGATGTCTTCACTATTATTCTACAATGTAGAAATGCATTGTGTTCCCCTGCCTTTTAGTTCCCCTGCCCATCCTCCAAACTCTGGACTGGAACTCTTCCTAACCCCCTGAGAGAGTTTAACACTTATCCTCAACCGGCCCTGTTCCGCCACTACCTGAACAGCCTATCAGAGAAGAGCACCCATTCGCTCCCTCACCTATCAGAGGAGAGCGCACGGGCACGCTCAGTGGATAAACAGCTGATAAATCTCACCAACACCTCTGCGTCTGCCAGCTCGCAACAAAAGACCAACCTCCTGGGAATTGCTCCCTCCACATACAATCTTCTGGAGGGTTTTTCCCTTTTCTCTGTATTGGATCTCTGGGAGTGCCTGGGAGTTGTTTGGGGACTGCTCAATGAGAGGGGTTGTTCCACTGAGAGGGTTACCCATCACCCTGTTAACACAAGTCTATCAGCCTGTTAGCGCATGGTGCTTCGCCAATGAATGCCGTTACATTCAGTCTCTCTCCTCTCGTTAGCATAGACTAGAGAAGCCTTTCGGATACGCACAGATTGGGATGGATATTGATTATGTACCTGAACTGGGTGTAGCCTCTCTCAATATGCATCCGTGGTGTAGTGGAGGGTAAACGCATATTATGAATACTCACACATTATTACAAACCTATACACACAGTTGTTATGCACATTTTAGAATCTAAGAGTCCCCAGCTTGGCGTGATAAGAGTCATAGTGAATTGGGGATGTTGGTTGATTAGGTGAGGGAGTCTTACAGTGTAGGCACTGCCTTCAGCCCTAGAGTCTGGGGCGCAACAGGACAGCTGCTAACAACAACAGCAACCCAGATAGGGAGGATTAGAACAGAGAAGAGGTACAGCGAGTCAGTCAGATAGACAGTGTCCAAGGATGGAGAGTGAAAGAGTGAGACACTTGTGTATAGAAAAATAATGAATGGAGAGAAAATGAAGGCTGAAAGAGAAATATTAAGAGAGAAAAAGACAGTGGGGTTGAGAAATAAATTGCCAGCAATAGGGCACTATACAATCTGTTTCACATGGACCATTTAGTTGATTTCTTATTCAGTTCAATACATTTTTGAATATTGTTGAATTACATTTTAATGTCTGGATTCCGTGATTCTGTCCACCTTCTCCTCAATTTTTATAGGGATTTTATAGGGCCCTACAGAGAGGTGGAGAGAGTGAGAGAAAGGCACTTAAACTCACACTGCCATATTGGATGGTGTGTGTGTGTGTGTGTGTGTGTGTGTGTGTGTGTGTGTGTGTGTGTGTGTGTGTGTGTGTGTGTGTGTGTGTGTGTGTGTGTGTGTGTGTGTGTGTGTGTGTGTGTGTGTGTGTGTGTGTGTGTGGGTGTGTGTGTGTCATGCTTACAGTTACAGTTTGTTAACACACATTTGCTGAAACTACATCTCAGGTACTCAAAACTCTAAACTCTCAACACAAAACAGTTCGCCAATTTCCCCAAACATCTTGCAAAATGAAACACAGTAATCAAAATCATGTACTCCCTGCTCAAAATGAAACTCTGTATACAAATGAGACACACACACACATCAAATTAACCTAATTTAGTGACAACCGAGATCACACTAATGTGACATATTCAAAACAGTACTATCAGAACCTATTTCATTGTGAAGACTAAGATGTTGTTATACTGTATGTGGTTTGTGTGTACTCAAACAAGAAAGGAACATAAATGCAAAAATTCAAGTTTTATATTTCAATATGACCCAATACATGTCACAACAGCATACTGTAAGCACACATACAGTAAATATATGTTGCATATGCAAAGGAAGAAAAATAGTCCTATTTGTACTACTGTACTGTATGTTAGATCAATTGTACGGAATAAATAAAGAATCTATCAAATCTAAATCATAAGTCAAGAAACAAATACTCCATTGAGAAAACAAAATCAGTCATGTCTGTTGTTTTGGTCTGGCCACAGATTTTCATCAACATCACAGGTGATATTCTCCTTGGCCAGACAGCTGGGGAAATATCTTCTGGCATGACGCATCCACCTCTGACACGACTCTGCAGGGAAATGTCACCACAGCCCTCCTCCATTTGTATTTGTATTTGTAATTATTATGGATCCCCATTAGCTGCTGTCAAGGCAGCAGATACTCTTCCTGGGGTCCAGCAAAATTAAGGCAGTTTATACCATTTTAAAAACTTTACAATACATTCACAGATTTTACAACACTCTGTGTGCCCTCAGGCCCCTACTCCACCACTACCACATATCTACAGTATTAAATCCATGTGGATGTGTGTGTATAGTGCATATGTTATCGTGTGTGTGTGTATGCTTGTGTCTGTGCCTATGTTTGTGTTGCTTCACAGTCCCGCTGTTCCATAAGATGTTTTTTATCTGTTTTTTTAAATCAAATTTTACTGCTTGCATCAGTTACTTGATGTGGAGTAGAGTTCTATGTAGTCATGGCTCTATGTAGTACTGTGTGCCTCCCATAGTCTGTTCTGGACTTGGGGACTGTGAAGAGACCTCTTGTGGCATGTCTTGTGGGGTATGCATGGGTGGCCAGCTGTGTGCCAGTAGTTTAGACAGACAGCTCGGTGCATTCAACATGTCAATACCTCTCATAAATACAAGTAGTGATGAAGTCAATTTCTCCTCCACTTTCAGCCAGGAGAGATTGACATGCATATTATTAATATTAGCTCTCTGTGTACATCCAAGGGCCAGCCGTGATGCCCTGTTCTGAGCCAATTGCAATTTTCCTAAGTCCTTTTTTGTGGCACCTGACCACACTACTGAACAGTAGTCAAGGTGTGACAAAACTAGGGCCTGTAGGACCTGCCTTGTTGATAGTGTTGTTAAGAAGGCAGAGCAGTGCTTTATTATGGACATACTTCTCCCCATCTTAGCTACTATTGTATTGTATCAACTCTGTAGGGGCTCTGTAGATGTGCTTCATCCAGAGATGGTGTTTCTTAAGGATGCAGGCTATGGTTGATAAGCTCACTCTGATGTTATGAAAGATGGCAGGGTTTTCAATCATCTGTTGTTGGATTTCCCACAGTCTTTTAGCATTATTTTCAACTACCATTTGCACAATGGCAGCCTCCTTTTAGTCTGTAAATAGACGCGTTCTACCAACGTGGTGGTCGTCTTTCAGTTCTACAAAAACAAAATTGCATACAGTACAGTACACACTACAGTAATACAGTATACAAGATAAACATGTTACAAAGTAGTATTGCTCCCAATTTCACGCATACAGTAATACATTAAACATTAAACCCTTACAGTATGTATTGGAATCTACTGTCTTTACTGTGCTTTATGTTGTACTACTGTCAAGTAGTAAAAGTAGTAGATCCAATGTCTGCAGTACATACTGTACCTATTCTCATTTTGAAACATCCAGATGATGGATGCTACGGTGAAGCAGCTCAGATTGGGCTGCCCTCTCTGCTCAGCCTCTCTTCAAGGTGAGTGCTCGCACATTCCGAGGGAGCCAATCCTCTCTAACAGGTACAAATAATCTGTGTGTGTGTGTCCACAGTATGCCTGATTATCAACATACTTGTCAGTGTATGTGTGTGAGTTGCTATTGTTGTGTTTATTGGTTTATTCAGATCCCCATTAGCTTTTGCAGAAGCAGCAGCTACTCTTCCTGGGGTCCACAAAAAAACACAAAACATGACAAGTAACAAAACACCGATACACTGATAGACAAAGATGTAAAATAAATGTAAAATACAACCACATACAAACAATACAAAAAATAAATAGTTATGGCTGTGTGTGGGTAGTGTGTGTGTTGTTTGTAGTATGTGTAGTGTACGGGCCTAACTCCTGTATGTCTACCAAAGCCCTAGGCTTACTGACAGCATGTCAGCCATTCACATCACAGACTGTCCTCTAGACACACTGGCACAGCTGTAGATAAACACAAACTCACACAGAAACACACATCTTTCTAGACATTCAATATTCATCTGGCATTTGACTATCGTTATTGCATCGTTAAATGGCCTGAACCACAATCTCCAGGGACCAAGTTAGACATTTGAACATGTTCACATAGTGATGCATTGTAAAAGGGCAGACACATTGCACAACGCCATTCATCTCGGAAATGTCAAGAGCAATTTTCCGTCCCATTTTTAACAAGGTAAGCTCAAGACACAAAAAAATGCCTAGCACCACCACACACACACACACACACACACACAACACACACACACACAACACACACACACACACACACACACACACACACACACACACACACACACACACACACACACACACACACACACACACACAATCCCTGACATAACCCCTTACACTCATCTCCTTATTCTCTCTCTCCCATGATCTCCCTTCATTCCTGTCTGCAGCTGGAGAAGAACATGTCTTTTTTCCACCCTGACCCCTCTCTACCACCCTGTCTCCATCCCCCTTTCTCCCACAAACCTGGGGTTTATTTTGAATGTCCCACTAGGACAGTCCCAGTCCCAAACCCATCATAACCAGTACTACTTCTATGATGAAACCTGCCACATTCTCTAACAGGCCTCTATGGAACCACTAAGCCTGGTGAACTAGCATTTGTTTCCTCTCCAGCCGATGGAGCTAACAGGCATTTACAGTTTTTCCCAATTGTTTACACACTAAAACTGGTCCATGAGGCACAATGAACCAAACCTGTAACTCATTTAGCAGAACTATACACCAAATCTGCAATACTACTGGCATGTTTTGCTTTACACTCAGATTGCAATTCTATAACAAACATTTGGCCAAACACAACACACAATTCTCTACCTTTGGCACAATCTTCACAAATAAAATCTCCTGTGTGCAAATGAAAAGCAACACTGTTCAACAAGCTCAGCTCAATTACCAATTGATCACATTCACTCTTCACATGTGCGAACACTAAATGTTCACTTTGCAATCAGACCTTTTGTATGGATAAAAAGGCCACAGGTGAGTACTCCTGTGTTTGGAGAACAATGGAAGCAAACTTGGCAGAGAGAGGTAGAGGTGGAGGTGGAGGTAGAGGTGGAGGTACAGGTGGAGGTACAGGTGGAGGTGGGGGTACAGGTGGAGGTAGAGGTAGAGGTGGGGGTAGAGGTGGAGGTGGAGGTGGGGGTACAGGTGGAGGTAGAGGTGGAGGTGGAGGTAGAGGTGGAAGATGGGGGTACATGTGGAGGTAGAGGTGGAGCGGGAGGTAGAGGTAGAGGTGGAGGTGGAAGATGGGGGTACAGGTGGAGGTAGAGGTGGAGTTGGAGGTAGAGGTGGAGGTGGGGGTACAGGTGGAGGTAGAGGTGGAGTTGGAGGTGGAGGTAGAGTGTGGGGGTACAGGTGAGTAGAGGTGGAGGTGGGGGTATAGGTGAGGTAGAGGTAGGGTGGGGGTACGGTGGAGGTAGAGTGGAGGTGGGGGTCAGGTGGAGGTAGAGGTGGGGTACAGGTGGAGGTAGAGGTGGAGGTTGGGTGGGGGTACAGGTGGAGGTGGGGGTACAGGTGGGTAGAGTGGGGGTACAGATGGGGTAGAGGTGGAGGTGGGGGTAGAGGTGGAGGTAGAGGTGGGGGTACAGGTGGAGGTAGAGGTGGAGGTGGGGGTATAGGTGGAGGTAGAGGTGGAGGTGGGGGTACATGTGGAGGTAGAGGTGGAGGTGGGGGTCAGGTGGAGGTAGAGGTGGGGGTACAGGTGGAGGTAGAGGTGGGGGTACAGGTGGAGGTGGGGGTACAGGTGGAGGTAGAGGTGGAGGTGGGGTACAGATGGAGGTGGGGGTACAGTTGGAGGTAGAGGTGGAGGTAGAGGTGGGGGTACAGGTGGAGGTAGAGGTGGAGGTGGGGGTATAGGTGGAGGTAGAGGTGGAGGTGGGGTACAGGTGAGGAGAGTGGGGTAGGTGGAGGTAGAGGTGGGGGGTACAGGTGGAGGTAGAGGTGGAGGTGGGGGTACAGGTGGAGGTAGAGGTGGAGGTGGGGGTAACGAGGGAGGTAGATGTGGAGGTGGGGGTACAGGTGGAGGTAGAGGTGGAGTTGGAGGTAGAGGTGGAGGTAGAGGTGGGGGTACAGGTGGACGTAGAGGTGGAGGTGGGGGGGTATAGGTGGAGGTAGGAGTGGAGGTGGGGGTACAGGTGGAGGTAGAGGTGGAGGTGGGGGTCAGGTGGAGGTAAGGGTGGGGTACAGGTGGAGGTGGAGGTGGGGGTACAGGTGGAGGTAAGGTGGAGGTGGAGGTAGGGTGGAAGATGGGGGTACAGGTGGGGTAGAGTGGAGCGGGAGGTAGAGGTAGAGGTGGAGGTGGAAGATGGGGTGTACAGGTGGAGGTAGAGGTGGAGTTGGAGGTAGAGGTGGAGGTGGGGGTACAGGTGGAGGTAGAGGTGGAGTTGGAGGTGGAGGTAGAGGTGGGGGTACAGGTGGAGGTAGAGGTGGAGGTGGGGGTATAGGTGGAGGTAGAGGTGGAGGTGGGGGTACAGGTGGAGGTAGAGTGGAGGTGGGGGTCAGGTGGAGGTAGAGGTGGGGTACAGGTGAGGTAGAGGTGGAGGTTGGGGTGGGGGTACAGGTGGAGGTGGGGGTACAGGTGGAGGTAGAGGTGGGGGTACAGATGGAGGTAGAGGTGGAGGTGGGGGTACAGTGGAGGTAGGGAGGTAGAGGGGTAGGTGAGTGGTGAGGGGTAGAGGTGGGGGGTAAGGTGGAGGTAGAGGTGGAGGTGGGGGTGACATGGTGGAGGTAGATGGAGTGGGGGTCAGGTGGAGGTAGAGAGTGGGGTACAGGTGGAGGTAGAGGTGGGGGTACAGGTGGAGGTGGGGGTACAGGTGGAGGTAGAGGTGGAGGTGGGTACAGATGGAGGTGGGGGTACAGTTGGGGTAGAGTGGAGTAGAGTGGGGGTAAGGTGGAGGTAGAGGTGGAGTGGGGTATAGGTGGAGGTAGAGGTGGAGTGGGGGTACAGTGGAGGTAGAGGTGGAGTACAGGTGGAGGTAGAGGTGGGGGTACAGGTGGAGGTAGAGGTGGAGGTGGGGTACAGGTGGAGGATAGGTGGGGTGGGGGTACAGATGGAGGTAGATGTGGAGGTGGGGGTACAGGTGGAGGTAGAGGTGAGTTGGGAGTAGAGGTGAGGTAGAGGTGGGGGTACAGGTGGACGTAGAGGTGGAGGTGGGGGTATAGGTGGAGGTAGAGGTGAGGTGGGGGTACAGGTGGGGTAGAGGTGGAGGTGGGGTCAGGTGGAGGTAGAGGTGGGGTACAGGTGGAGGTAGAGGTGGGGTGAGGTGGGGGAGGTGGGGTACAGGTGGAGGTGGGGGTACAGGTGGAGGTAGAGGTGGAGGTGGGGGTACAGGAGGTAGAGGTGGGGTGGGGGTACAGGTGAGGTAGAGGTGGGGGTACAGGTGGAGGTGGAGGTACAGGTGGAGGTGGGGGTACAGGTGGAGGTAGAGGTGGGGGTGGGGGTACAGATGGAGGTAGATGTGGAGGTGGGGGTACAGGTGGAGGTAGAGGTGGAGGTACGGGTGGAGGTAGAGGTGGGGGTACAGGTGGAGGTTGAGGTGGAGGTAGAGGTGGGCGTACAGGTGGAGGTAGAGGTGGGTAGAGGTAGAGGTGGAGGTGGAGGTAGAGGTGGAGATGAAGGTAGAGGTGGGGGTACAGGTGGAGGTGGAGGTAGAGGTGGATGTGGAGGTGGGGGTACAGGTGGAGGTAGAAGTACAGGTGGAGGTAGAGGTGGAGGGAGAGGTGGAGGTGGGAGTACCGGTCGAGGTAGAGGTGGAGGTATAGGTGGAGGTGGGGATACAGGTGGAGGTAGTGGTGGAGTTGGAGGTAGAGGTAGAGGTGTAGGTGGAGGTGGGGGTACATGTGGAGGTAGAGGTGGAGGTAGAGGTGGAGGTGGGGGTGGAGTTGGAGGTAGAGGTGGAGGTGGAGGTAGAGGTGGAGGTAGAGGTGGGGGTAGAGGAAGAGGAAGACTAAGAACAAAGAGAGTAATATCTGATGAAATTCTGGCGACTGTGGTGGACCATGTGGTCAACCATGGTTTGACTCTG
>NC_052328.1:34228861-34266361 GCF_016432855.1 Salvelinus namaycush
ATCAGGCTCACTGGTCACCATAGCAACACCCACCCATAGCACGCGCTCCAGCAGGTATATTTCACTGGTCATCCCCAAAGCCGCCTTTCCTTCCAGTTCTCTGCTGTCAATGATTGTAACGAACTGCAAAAATCACTGAAGCTGGAGACTCATATCTCCCTCACTAACTTCAAGCACCAGCTGTCAGAGCAGCTCACAGATCGCTGCACCTGTAAATAGCCCATCCAACTATCTCATCCACATATTGTTATTTATCCCTAGTATCTCTACTTGCACATTCATCTTCTGCACATCTATCACTCCAGTGTTTAATTGCTAAATTGTAATTATTTCGCCACTATGGCCTATTTATTGCCTTACCTCCCTTATCCTACATTTGCACACATTGTATATAGATTTTTTTCTACTGTATTATTGACTGTATGTTTTGTTTATTCCATGTGTAACTCTGTGTTGTTGTATGTGTCGAACTGCTTTGCTTTATCTTGGCCAGGTCGCAGTTGTAAATGAGAACTTAATCTCAACTAGCCTACCTGGTTAAATAAAGGTGAAATGAATGAATAAATAAATCTTCAATCTATTGTAGTAAGTTGTGTGATGTTGTGCTAGGAAGCTTTTGGAAGCGTCCTCTGAGAAGGAGGTCTGACTGTGTTGTATGTACGTCCCAGGCTCAGCAGCACAGGACGTTTAACAGTGTGGTTCAGAAGCACGACAGTGGTGTGGGCTACACCAAGCCAGTCTACTCCCTGAACGGTCGGACGCCAACGCAGCACAACGGCCTCGCCGCGGAGGAGGGAGTGGAGGAGGACCAATCAGAGGAGGAGGTGAGAGAGGACTCTTCTCAAAGTAACTTTTCAGACCTCTTTTTTTTTCATAGTTTGTACTTTTTCATACTCTTTGGTCCAGTATTACCGTAACACCCTGTATATAGCCTCCACATCATACTCTTTGGTCCAGTATTACCGTAACACCCTGTATATAGCCTCCACATCATACTCTTTGGTCCATATACCGTAACACCCTGTATATAGCCTCCACATCATACTCTTTGGTCCAGTATTACCGTAACACCCTGTATATAGCCTCCACATCATACTCTTTGGTCCAGTATTACCGTAACACCCTGTATATAGCCTCCACATCATACTCTTTGGTCCAGTATTACCGTAACACCCTGTATATAGCCTCCACATCATACTCTTTGGTCCAGTATTACCGTAACACCCTGTATATAGCCTCCACATCATACTCTTTGGTCCAGTATTACCGTAACACCCTGTATATAGCCTCCACATCATACTCTTTGGTTCAGTATTACCGTAACACCCTGTATATAGCCTCCACATCATACTCTTTGGTCAGTATTACCGTAACACCCTGTATATAGCCTCCACATCATACTCTTTGGTCCAGTATTACCGTAACACCTGTATATAGCCTCACATCATACTCTTGGTCCAGTATTACCGTAACACCCTGTATATAGCCCCACACATACTCTTTGGTCCAGTATTACCGTAACACCCTGTATTAGCCTCCACATATACTTTTGGTCCAGTATTACCGTAACACCCTGTATATAGCCTCCACATCATACTCTTTGGTCCAGTATTACCGTAACACCCTGTATATAGCCTCCACATCATACTCTTTGGTCCAGTATTACCGTAACACCCTGTATATAGCCTCCACATCATACTCTTTGGTCCAGTATTACCGTAACACCCTGTATATAGCCTCCACATCATACTCTTTGGTCCAGTATTACCGTAACACCCTGTATATAGCCCCCACATCATACTCTTTGGTCCAGTATTACCGTAACACCCTGTATATAGCCCCCACATCATACTCTTTGGTCCAGTATTACCGTAACACCCTGTATATAGCCTCCACATCATACTCTTTGGTCCAGTATTACCGTAACACCCTGTATATAGCCTCCACAATACTCTTTGGTCCAGTATTACCGAACACCTGTATATAGCCTCCACATCATACTCTTTGGTCCAGTATTACCACACCCTGATATAGCCCCACATCATACTCTTTGGTCCAGTATTACCGTTAACACCTGTATATAGCCTCCACATCATACTCTTTGGTCCAGCATTACCGTAACACCCTGTATATAGCCTCCACATCATACTCTTTGGTCCAGTATTACCGTAACACCCTGTATATAGCCTCCACATCATGCTCTTTGGTCCAGTATTAAAACAACACGTTGAAGTTATCCACACTTAATGTGAAGCTTCCTGCCATCCAGGACCTCTATACCAGGCGTTGTCAGAGGAAGGCCCTAGAAATTGTCAAAGACTCCAGCCACCCTAGTCATAGACTGTTCCCTCTGCTACCGTACAGCAAGCGGTACTGGAGCTCCAAGTCTAGGTCCAAGAGGCTTCTAAACAGCTTCTACCCCCAAGCCATAAGACTACTGAACATCTAATCAAATGGCTACCCAGACTATTTGCACACCCCCCCCCCCCCCCCCCCCCTCCCCGCCCCGCCTTTACACACCACTGCTACTCTCTGTTATTATCTATCATAGTCACTTTAATAGCTCTACTACATGACATATTACTCCAATTACCTCGACTAACCGGTGCCCCCGCACATTCACTCTGTACTGGTACCCCCTGTATATAGCCTCCACATTGACTCTGTACCGGTACCCCCTGTATATAGTCTCCACATTGACTCTGTACCGTAACCCTGTATATAGCCTCCACATTAACTCTGTACGGTACCCCCTGTATATAGCCTCCACATTGACTCTGTACCGGTACCCCTGTATATGCCTCCACATTGACTCTGTACCGGTACCCCCTGTATATAGCTCCACATTGACTCTGTACCGGTACCCCCGTATATAGCCTCCACATTGACTCTGTACCGGTACCCCCTGTATATAGCCTCCACATTGACTCTGTACCGTAACACCCTGTATATAGCCTCCACATTGACTCTGTACCGTAATACCCTGTATATAGCCTCCACATTGACTCTGTACCGGTACCCCTGTATATAGCCTCCACATTGACTCTGTACCGGTACCCCCTGTATATAGCTTCCACATTGACTCTGTACCGGTACCCCCTGTATATAGCCTCCACATTGACTCTGTACCGGTACCCCTGTATATAGCCTCCACATTGACTCTGTACCGTAACACCCTGTATATAGCCTCCACATTGACTCTGTACGGTACCCCCTGTATATAGCCTCCACATTGACTCTGTACCAGTACCCCCTGTATATAGTCTCACATTGACTCTGTACCGGTACCCCCTGTATATAGCTCCACATTGACTCTGTACCGTACCCCCTGTATATAGTCTCCACATTGACTCTGTACCAGTACCCCCTGTATATAGCCTCCACATTGACTCTGTACCCCCTGTATATAGTCTCCACTTGACTCTGTACCGGTACCCCCTGTATATAGTCTCCACATTGACTCTGTACCGGTACCCCCTGTATATAGCTTCCACATTGACTCTGTACCGGTACCCCCTGTATATAGCCTCCCCATTGACTCTGTACCGGTACCCCCTGTATATAGCCTCCACATTGACTCTGTACCGGTACCCCCTGTTGTATATAGCCTCCACATTGACTCTGTACCGGTACCCCTGTATATAGTCTCCACATTGATCTGTACCGGTACCCCTGTATATAGCCTCCACATTGACTCTGTACCGGTACCCCCCCCCTGTATATAGCCTCCACATTGACTCTGTAGGTACCCCCTGTATATAGTCTCCACATTGACTCTGTACCGGTACCCCCTGTATATAGTCTCCACATTGACTCTGTACGGTACCCCCTGTATATAGTCTCCACATTGACTCTGTACCGGTACCCCCTGTATATAGCCTCCACATTGACTCTGTACCGTAACACCCTGTATATAGCCTCACATTGACTCTGTACGGTACCCCCTGTATATAGCCTCCACATTGACTCTGTACCGTAACACCTGTATATAGCCTCCACATTGACTCTGTACCGGTACCCCTGTATATAGTCCACATTGACTCTGTACCGGTACCCCCTGTATATAGCCTCCACATTGACTCTGTGACCGCGTAACACCCTGTATATAGTCTCCACATTGACTCTGTACGGTACCCCCTGTATATAGCCTCCACATTGACTCTGTACCGTACCCCCTGTATATAGCTCCACATTGGACTCTGAGCTGAGATAAGGTGGGGCTTTACCTAACAAAGACTTATAGATGACCTGGAGTCAGAGGGTTTGGCGACGAGTATGAAGCAAGGGCCAACCAACGAGAGCGTACAGGTCGCAGTGGTGGGTAGTATATGGGGCTTTGGTGACAAACGGATGGCACTGTGGATAGACTGCATCCAATTTATTGAGTAGTGTTGTTGGAGGCTATTTTGTAAATGACATCGCCGAAGTCAAGGATTGGTAGGATGGTCAGTTTTACGAGGGTATGTTTGGCAGCATGACTGAAGGATGCTTTGGTGCGAAATAGGAATCCGATTCTAGATTGAATTTTGGATTGGAGACCTTAATGTGAGTCTGGAAGGAGAGTTTACAGTCTAACCAGACACCTAGGTATTTGTAGTTGTCCACATATTCTAAGTCAGAACCGTCCAGAGTAGTGATGCTGGACGGGCAGGCGGGTGCAGGCAGCGATCGGTTGAAGAGCATGCATTTAGTTTTACCCGCATTTAAGAGCATTTGGAGACCACGGAAGGAGAGTTGTATGGCATTGAAGATCGTCTAGATATTAGTTAACACAGTGTCCAAAGGGCCAGTCTCATACCTGTACTCTACCTGTTTCTATATAACAACGTCTCATACCTGTTTTATACCTGTACTCTGCCTGTTTCTATATAACAACGTCTCATACCTGTTTTATACCTGTACTCTGCCTGTTTCTATATAACAACGTCTCATACCTGTTTTATACCTGTACTCTGCCTGTTTCTATATAACAACGTCTCATACCTGTTTTATACCTGTACTCTGCCTGTTTCTATATAACAACAACGTCTCATACCTGTTTTATACCTGTACTCTGCCTGTTTCTATATAACAACAACGTCTCATACCTGTTTTATACCTGTACTCTGCCTGTTTCTATATAACAACAACGTCTCATACCTGTACTCTGCCTGTTTCTATATAACAACAACGTCTCATACCTGTTTTATACCTGTAATCTGCCTGTTTCTATATAACAACAACGTCTCATACCTGTTTTATACCTGTACTCTGCCTGTTTCTATAACAACAACGTCTCATACCTGTTTTATACCTGTACTCTGCCTGTTTCTATATAACAACGTCTCATACCTGTTTTATACCTGTACTCTGCCTGTTTCTATATAACAACAACGTCTCATACCTGTTTTATACCTGTACTCTGCCTGTTTCTATATAACAACGTCTCATACCTGTTTTATACCTGTACTCTGCCTGTTTCTATATAACAACAACGTCTCATACTTGTTTTATACCTGTACTCTGCCTGTTTCTATACAACAACAACGTCTCATACCTGTACTCTGCCTGTTTCTATAACAACAACGTCTCATACCTGTTTTATACCTGTACTCTGCCTGTTTCTATACAACAACAACGTCTCATACCTGTACTCTGCCTGTTTCTATAACAACAACGTCTCATACCTGTTTTATACCTGTACTCTGCCTGTTTCTATATAACAACAACGTCTCATACCTGTTTTATACCTGTACTCTGCCTGTTTCTATAACAACAACGTCTCATACCTGTTTTATACCTGTACTCTGCCTGTTTCTATAACAACAACGTCTCATACCTGTACTCTGCCTGTTTCTATACAACAACAACGTCTCATACCTGTACTCTGCCTGTTTCTATAACAACAACGTCTCATACCTGTTTTATACCTGTACTCTGCCTGTTTCTATACAACAACAACGTCTCATACCTGTACTCTGCCTGTTTCTATAACAACAACGTCTCATACCTGTTTTATACCTGTACTCTGCCTGTTTCTATAACAACAACGTCTCATACCTGTTTTATACCTGTACTCTGCCTGTTTCTATACAACAACAACGTCTCATACCTGTACTCTGCCTGTTTCTATATAACAACAACGTCTCATACCTGTTTTATACCTGTACTCTGCCTGTTTCTATATAACAACAACGTCTCATACCTGTTTTATACCTGTACTCTGTCTGTTTCTATATAACAACGTCTCATACCTGTTTTATACCTGTACTCTGCCTGTTTCTATATAACAAAAACGTCTCATACCTGTTTTATACCTGTACTCTGCCTGTTTCTATATAACAACAACGTCTCATACCTGTTTTATACCTGTACTCTGCCTGTTTCTATATAACAACGTCTCATACCTGTTTTATACCTGTACTCTGCCTGTTTCTATATAACAACAACGTCTCATACCTGTTTTATACCTGTACTCTGCCTGTTTCTATATAACAAAAACGTCTCATACCTGTTTTATACCTGTACTCTGCCTGTTTCTACATAACAACGTCTCATACCTGTTTTATACCTGTACTCTGCCTGTTTCTATATAACAACGTCTCATACCTGTTTTATACCTGTACTCTGCCTGTTTCTATATAACAACAACGTCTCATACCTGTTTTATACCTGTACTCTGCCTGTTTCTATATAACAACAACGTCTCATACCTGTTTTATACCTGTACTCTGCCTGTTTCTATATAACAACAACGTCTCATACCTGTTTTATACCTGTACTCTGCCTGTTTCTATATAACAACGTCTCATACCTGTTTTATACCTGTACTCTGCCTGTTTCTATATAACAACAACGTCTCATACCTGTTTTATACCTGTACTCTGCCTGTTTCTATATAACAACGTCTCATACCTGTTTTATACCTGTACTCTGCCTGTTTCTATATAACAACAACGTCTCATACCTGTTTTATACCTGTACTCTGCCTGTTTCTATACAACAACAACGTCTCATACCTGTTTTATACCTGTACTCTGCCTGTTTCTATAACAACAACATCTCATACCTGTTTTATACCTGTACTCTGCCTGTTTCTATATAACAACAACGTCTCATACCTGTTTTATACCTGTACTCTGCCTGTTTCTATATAACAACAACGTCTCATACCTGTTTTATACCTGTACTCTGCCCGTTTCTATACAACAACGTCTCATACCTGTTTTATACCTGTACTCTGCCTGTTTCTATATAACAACGTCTCATACCTGTTTTATACCTGTACTCTGCCTGTTTCTATATAACAACGTCTCATACCTGTTTTATACCTGTACTCTGCCTGTTTCTATATAACAACGTCTCATACCTGTTTTATACCTGTACTCTGCCTGTTTCTATATAACAACAACGTCTCATACCTGTTTTATACCTGTACTCTGCCTGTTTCTATATAACAACGTCTCATACTTGTTTTATACCTGTACTCTGCCTGTTTCTATATAACAACAACGTCTCATACCTGTTTCATGGCGGTCTCTCCGATCTTGTCCGAGTGTTTCCTGATGCTCTCCAGGAAGTCCTTGAGGTCGGACATGGAGATATCCTTAATGTCCTCTCTGAGCTTGGGCAGGTTGTCAGCCATGATCTGACAGAAGCGGTAGCGGCTGACCCGCGGGATGTACACCTTCTCCAGCTGCTCCATGGTCTTCAACGCGGCATAGTATCTGGAACACACGGATCCCTGCCGTCACATCTCATCCCTCCTCTCTAAGTCTGGTTGGCTTTCATACTGTTACTGTACAAACGGTTCACTCTGCTGACCGAGGGTTTTATCACTGAAAACACTGCTGTATTTGTTAAGGATGATTAGATGACGGAGGACCAATGAATACTGTATCGGTTTATAAGCTTGTAAGAGGGAAATGTCTACTAAATATAGCGCCATACAGTAGATTCAGTCTTTTATCAGTGTTGCAGAGAAAATGATTGTTTATGCGAAAGGCCTGGGCTGGGAGGAGTTTACTGTGAGTGGCATGACATGTCACCATGTCCTAACCCAGTGATGACATCACATAATAACCCCATGTCCTAACCTTTATATTTTACTGTACCACCAACAGAATGTTGCTCTGCGCAGAGGCCCCCTGAACTACCCCCAGGGGTCCTAGCAGCCCTGTAGTCCCCCCCTGTGGATAGTCCAGGTACCCAAGGGGTGCTAGTAGCCCTGAAGTCCCCCCTGTGGATAGTCCCAGTACCCCAGGGGTCCTAGTAGTCCTGAAGCCCCCCCCTGTGGATAGTCCCAGCACCCCAGCGGTCCTAGTAGTCCTGAAGTCCCACCCTGTGGATAGTCCCAGTACCCCAGGGGTCCTAGTAGTCCTGAAGCCCCCCCTGTGGATAGTCCCAGTACCCCAGGGGTCCTAGTAGTCCTGAAGTCCACCCTGTGGATAGTCCCAGCACCCCAGGGGTCCTAGTAGCCCTGAAGTCCACCCCTGTGGATAGTCCCAGTACCCCAGCGGTCCTAGTAGTCCTGAAGTCCACCCTGTGGATAGTCCCAGCACCCCAGGGGTCCTAGCAGCCCTGAAGTCCCCCCCTGTGGATAGTCCCAGTACCCCAGCGGTCCTAGTAGTCCTGAAGTCCCACCCTGTGGATAGTCCCAGTACCCCAGGGGTCCTAGCAGCCCTGAAGTCCCCCGCTGTGGATAATCCCAGTACCCCAGGGGTCCTAGTAGCCCTGAAGTCCCCCCCTGTGGATAATCCCAGTACCCCAGTGGTCCAAGTAGTCCTGAAGTCCCCCCTGTGGATAGTCCCAGTACCCCAGGAGTCCTAGCAGCCCTGAAGTCCCACCCTGTGGATAATCCCAGTACCCCAGTGGTCCTAGCAGCCCTGAAGTCCCCACCTGTGGATAATCCCAGTACCCCAGTGGTCCTAGCAGCCCTGAAGTCCCCACCTGTGGATAATCCCAGTACCCCAGGAGTCCTAGTAGTCCTGAAGTCCCACCCTGTGGATAATCCCAGTACCCCAGGAGTCCTAGTAGTCCTGAAGTCCCCACCTGTGGATAATCCCAGTACCCCAGGAGTCCTAGCAGCCCTGAAGTCCCACCTGTGGATAATCCCAGTACCCCAGGAGTCCTAGCAGCCCTGAAGTCCCACCTGTGGATAATCCCAGTACCCCAGGGGTCCTAGTAGTCCCCCCCTGTGGATAGTCCCCGTAACCCAGGGGTCCTAGTAGTCCTGAAGTCCCCCCCTGTGGATTGTCCCAGCACCCCAGCGGTCCTAGTAGTCCTGAAGTCCCCCCTGTGGATAGTCCCAGTACCCCAGGGGTCCTAGTGGCCCTGTAGTCCCCCCCTGTGGATAGTCCCAGTAACCCAGGGGTCCTAGTGGCCCTGTAGTCCCCCCTGTGGATAGTCCCAGTACCCCAGGGGTCCTAGTAGTCCTGAAGCCCCCCCTGTGGATAGTCCCAGTACCCCAGGAGTCCTAGTAGTCCTGTAGTCCCCCCTGTGGATAGTCCCAGTACCCCAGGAGTCCTAGTAGTCCTGTAGTCCCCCCTGTGGATAGTCCCAGTACCCCAGTGGTCCTAGCAGCCCTGAAGTCCCCCCTGTGGATAGTGCCAGCACCCCAGGGGTCCTAGCAGCCCTGTAGTCCCCCCCTGTGGATAATCCCAGTACCCCAGTGGTCCTAGCAGCCCTGAAGTTCCCACCTGTGGATAATCCCAGTACCCCAGTGGTCCTAGCAGCCCTGAAGTCCCCACCTGTGGATAATCCCAGTACCCCAGGAGTCCTAGTAGTCCTGAAGTCCCACCCTGTGGATAATCCCAGTACCCCAGGAGTCCTAGTAGTCCTGAAGTCCCCACCTGTGGATAATCCCAGTACCCCAGGAGTCCTAGCAGCCCTGAAGTCCCACCTGTGGATAATCCCAGTACCCCAGGAGTCCTAGCAGCCCTGAAGTCCCACCTGTGGATAATCCCAGTACCCCAGGGGTCCTAGTAGTCCCCCCCTGTGGATAGTCCCCGTAACCCAGGGGTCCTAGTAGTCCTGAAGTCCCCCCCTGTGGATAGTCCCAGCACCCCAGCGGTCCTAGTAGTCCTGAAGTCCCCCCTGTGGATAGTCCCAGTACCCCAGGGGTCCTAGTAGCCCTGAAGTCCCCCCTGTGGATAGTCCCAGTACCCCAGGAGTCCTAGTAGTCCTGAAGTCCCACCCTGTGGATAGTCCCAGTACCCCAGGAGTCCTAGTGGCCCTGTAGTCCCCCCCTGTGGATAGTCCCAGTAACCCAGGGGTCCTAGTGGCCCTGTAGTCCCCCCTGTGGATAGTCCCAGTACCCCAGGGGTCCTAGTAGTCCTGAAGCCCCCCCTGTGGATAGTCCCAGTACCCCAGGAGTCCTAGTAGTCCTGTAGTCCCCCCTGTGGATAGTCCCAGTACCCCAGGAGTCCTAGTAGTCCTGTAGTCCCCCCTGTGGATAGTCCCAGTACCCCAGTGGTCCTAGCAGCCCTGAAGTCCCCCCTGTGGATAGTGCCAGCACCCCAGGGGTCCTAGCAGCCCTGTAGTCCCCCCCTGTGGATAGTCCCAGTACCCCAGGAGTCCTAGTAGTCCTGTAGTCCCCCCCTGTGGATAGTCCCAGTAACCCAGGGGTCCTAGTTGGGAACCACTGTCCTAAACAGTATGAGGGCTATTTTCACCCAAAACACTCACCCCAATAGCTTTAAAAAATGAACTGTGTGGGCATGCTAGTTAAGTGTGTGTGTGTGTGTGTGTGTGTGTGTGTGTGTGTGTGTGTGTGGGTGGGTGTGTGTTCAGTGTTAGTATGTCCTGTCCAGTGTGCTCTCTGCCTAGTGAGTTAGTTGTTCCATGTGAACCGTAGTTCATTCCCAGTGTGATTAGGCCGTGTCCCAGGCTGGGCATTAGTGAGGATAGGAGACACAGAGAAACACTGGCAGAACTGGCTTCATTGGATCCGAGCCATAGAGATAGAGGACACACCTGCCATAAAACAGTATTTCTGCAGTAGTTAACTAGGTGGGATTTTCTATGGGTTGATGAGGGATCACAGAGGGGCCAGTCAGTGAATTATACACCTGAGCAAACACTCCAGCGGGCGGCGCTAGAGGCCCGTCCACTCCAGCGGGCGGCGCTAGAGGCCCGTCCACTCCAGCGGGCGGCGCTAGAGGCCCGTCCACTCCAGCGGGCGGCGCTAGAGGCCCGTCCACTCCAGCGGGCGGCGCTAGAGGCCCGTCCACTCCAGCGGGCGGCGCTAGAGGCCCGTCCACTCCAGCGGGCGGCGCTAGAGGCCCGTCCACTCCAGCGGGCGGCGCTAGAGGCCCGTCCACTCCAGCGGGCGGCGCTAGAGGCCCGTCCACTCCAGCGGGCGGCGCTAGAGGCCCGTCCACTCCAGCGGGCGGCGCTAGAGGCCCGTCCACTCCAGCGGGCGGCGCTAGAGGCCCGTCCACTCCAGCGGGCGGCGCTAGAGGCCCGTCCACTCCAGCGGGCGGCGCTAGAGGCCCGTCCACTCCAGCGGGCGGCGCTAGAGGCCCGTCCACTCCAGCGGGCGGCGCTAGAGGCCCGTCCACTCCAGCGGGCGGCGCCTACCCATGTTCAGTTTGTCTACCGTCAATAAACGTATAGAAGAAGAAAGCGGTCTACTTTAAAATATAGATTTCCCTCAATGATGTCACAGAAGCCATCGATGGCAAAGCGAGGATGTCTCTTTCCAACTCTCGGACCGGCGCCTGTGACAGCAATGTTGTCTAGGCCAGCGCTGTGCTGTGAAGGGCGCACACACACAAGGTCAACTGTCCTGCGTTCGTATGGTGACCTCTCCCCTATGATGTGTTACGACTGATTAAAACAGACGTTAAGCGACGGGTCCTTAATGTCAGGATCAGCGTGAGCTTCACTTCCCCTCTGCTTGGTTCCATTGAAATAGCTTCTATTTACAGTTTCAGTTAATCACATTTCTGTGAACTGTTCATAATTCTGTGAAGATAGCTTGCCTTTTGTTTGTGAGCTATATTGAGCCAGAGAGGGTTTTCTAGGAAAGCGTTAGGGTCTTACTGTTCAAAGCACCGTGTTATCTAGAGAGAGGGACTAATATATTGCGGTGGAGTAACATTGATGACAACAACAATGAACATAGTGAGGAGAGTAAGGAAGTTCTCTGACCTTTTGGATTCAAGCTGCTCCTTCAATTTACTGTACATTTCTAGGACTGCAAAAGGAAGAAAGAGGAGAGAGTTAGCTTTTAGGACAGAGAGGGGAGAGGTAGCTTTTAGGACAGAGAGGGGAGAGGTAGCTTTTAGGACAGAGAGGGGAGAGGTAGCTTTTAGGACAGAGAGGGGAGAGGTAGCTTTTAGGACAGAGAGGGGAGAGTTAGCTTTAAGAACAGAGAGGGGAGAGGTAGCTTTTAGGACAGAGAGGGGAGAGGTAGCTTTTAGGACAGAGAGGGGAGAGGTAGCTTTTAGGACAGAGAGGGGAGAGGTAGCTTTTAGAACAGAGAGGGGAGAGGTAGCTTTAAGAACAGAGAGGGGAGAGGTAGCTTTAAGAACAGAGAGGGGAGAGGTAGCTTTTAGAACAGAGAGGGGAGAGGTAGCTTTTAGAACAGAGAGGGGAGAGGTAGCTTTTAGGACAGAGAGGGGAGAGGTAGCTTTAAGAACAGAGAGGGGAGAGGTAGCTTTTAGGACAGAGAGGGGAGAGGTAGCTTTAAGAACAGAGAGGGGAGAGGTAGCTTTAAGAACAGAGAGGGGAGAGGTAGCTTTAAGAACAGAGAGGGGAGAGGTAGCTTTTAGGACAGAAAGGGGAGAGGTAGCTTTCAGAACAGAAAGGGGAGAGGTAGCTTTTAGAACAGAAAGGGGAGAGGTAGCTTTTAGAACAGAAAGGGGAGAGGTAGCTTTTAGAACAGAAAGGGGAGAGGTAGCTTTTAGAACAGAGAGGGGAGAGGTAGCTTTTAGAACAGAAAGGAGAGGTAGCTTTTAGAACAGAGAAAGGGGAGAGGTAGCTTTCAGAACAGAAAGGAGAGGTAGCTTTTAGAACAGAGAAAGGAGAGGTAGCTTTTAGAACAGAGAAAGGGGAGAGGTAGCTTTTAGAACAGAAAGGGGAGAGGTAGCTTTCAGAACAGAGAAAGGAGAGGTAGCTTTTAGAACAGAGAAAGGGGAGAGGTAGCTTTTAGAACAGAAAGGGGAGATGTAGCTTTCAGAACAGAAAGGGGAGATGTAGCTTTCAGAACAGAAAGGGGAGATGTAGCTTTCAGAACAGAAAGGGGAGAGGTAGCTTTTAGAACAGAGAAATGAGAGGTAGCTTTTAGAACAGAAAGGGGAGAGTTAGCTTTTAGAACAGAGAGGGGAGATGTAGCTTTTAGGACAGAGAGGGGAGAGGTAGCTTTCAGAACAGAAAGGGGAGAGGTAGCTTTTAGAACAGAGAGGGGAGATGTAGCTTTCAGAACAGAAAGGGGAGAGGTAGCTTTCAGAACAGAAAGGGGAGAGGTAGCTTTCAGAACAGAAAGGGGAGAGGTAGCTTTCAGAACAGAAAGGGGAGAGGTAGCTTTTAGAACAGAGAGGGGAGAGGTAGCTTTTAGAACAGAGAGGGGAGAGGTAGCTTTTAGAACAGAGAGGGGAGAGGTAGCTTTTAGAACAGAGAGGGGAGAGGTAGCTTTTAGAACAGAGAGGGGAGAGGTAGCTTTTAGAACAGAGAGGGGAGAGGTAGCTTTTAGAACAGAGAGGGGAGATGTAGCTTTTAGGACAGAGAGGGGAGAGGTAGCTTTCAGAACAGAAAGGGGAGAGGTAGCTTTTAGAACAGAGAGGGGAGATGTAGCTTTCAGAACAGAAAGGGGAGAGGTAGCTTTCAGAACAGAAAGGGGAGAGGTAGCTTTCAGAACAGAAAGGGGAGAGGTAGCTTTCAGAACAGAAAGGGGAGAGGTAGCTTTCAGAACAGAAAGGGGAGAGGTAGCTTTTAGAACAGAGAGGGGAGAGGTAGCTTTTAGAACAGAGAGGGGAGAGGTAGCTTTTAGAACAGAGAAGGGAGAGGTAGCTTTTAGAACAGAGAGGGGAGAGGTAGCTTTTAGAACAGAGAGGGGAGAGGTAGCTTTTAGAACAGAGAGGGGAGAGGTAGCTTTCAGAACAGAAAGGGGAGAGGTAGCTTTTAGAACAGAGAGGGGAGAGGTAGCTTTTAGAACAGAGAGGGGAGAGGTAGCTTTCAGAACAGAAAGGGGAGAGGTAGCTTTTAGAACAGAGAGGGGAGAGGTAGCTTTTAGAACAGAGAGGGGAGAGGTAGCTTTTAGAACAGAAAGGGGAGAGGTAGCTTTTAGAACAGAGAGGGGAG
Source organism: Salvelinus namaycush (assembly GCF_016432855.1). Lineage (NCBI taxonomy): Eukaryota > Metazoa > Chordata > Actinopteri > Salmoniformes > Salmonidae > Salvelinus > Salvelinus namaycush. The sequence continues at coordinate 34,243,145 of NC_052328.1, forward strand.
AGGTAGCTTTCAGAACAGAAAGGGGAGAGGTAGCTTTTAGAACATAGAGGGGAGAGGTAGCTTTTAGAACAGAGAGGGGAGAGGTAGCTTTTAGAACAGAGAGGGGAGAGGTAGCTTTCAGAACAGAAAGGGGAGAGGTAGCTTTTAGAACAGAAAGGGGAGATGTAGCTTTCAGAACAGAAAGAAGAGATGTAGCTTTTAGAACAGAGAAAGGGGAGAGGTAGCTTTCAGAACAGAAAGGGGAGAGGTAGCTTTCAGAACAGAAAGGGGAGAGGTAGCTTTTAGAACAGAAAGGGGAGAGGTAGCTTTTAGAACAGAAAGGGGAGAGGTAGCTTTTAGAACAGAGAGGGGAGAGGTAGCTTTTAGAACAGAAAGGGGAGAGGTAGCTTTCAGAACAAAAAGGGGAGATGTAGCTTTCAGAACAGAGAGGGGAGAGGTAGCTTTTAGAACAGAGAGGGGAGAGGTAGCTTTTAGAACAGAAAGGGGAGAGGTAGCTTTTAGAACAGAAAGGGGAGAGGTAGCTTTCAGAACAAAAAGGGGAGATGTAGCTTTCAGAACAGAGAGGGGAGAGGTAGCTTTTAGAACAGAGAGGGGAGAGGTAGCTTTTAGAACAGAAAGGGGAGAGGTAGCTTTTAGAACAGAAAGGGGAGAGGTAGCTTTTAGAACAGAAAGGGGAGAGGTAGCTTTCAGAACAGAAAGGGGAGAGGTAGCTTTTAGAACAGAAAGGGGAGATGTAGCTTTTAAAACAGAAAGGGGAGATGTAGCTTTCAGAACAGAAAGGGGAGATGTAGCTTTCAGAACAGAGAAAGGAGAGGTAGCTTTTAGAACAGAAAGGGGAGATGTAGCTTTTAGAACAGAGAGAGGAGAGGTAGCTTTTAGAACAGAGAAAGGAGAGGTAGCTTTTAGAACAGAAAGGGGAGATGTAGCTTTTAGAACAGAAAGGGGAGAGGTAGCTTTCAGAACAGAAAGAAGAGATGTAGCTTTTAGAACAGAGAGGGGAGAGGTAGCTTTTAGAACAGAAAGGGGAGAGGTAGCTTTTAGAACAGAAAGGGGAGATGTAGCTTTTAGAACAGAAAGGGGAGAGGTAGCTTTCAGAACAGAAAGGGGAGAGGTAGCTTTTAGAACAGAAAGGGGAGATGTAGCTTTCAGAACAGAAAGGGGAGAGGTAGCTTTTAGAACAGAAAGAAGAGATGTAGCTTTCAGAACAGAAAGGGGAGATGTAGCTTTTAGAACAGAGAGGGGAGATGTAGCTTTTAGGACAGAGAGGGGAGAGGTAGCTTTCAGAACAGAAAGGGGAGAGGTAGCTTTTAGAACAGAGAGGGGAGATGTAGCTTTCAGAACAGAAAGGGGAGAGGTAGCTTTCAGAACAGAAAGGGGAGAGGTAGCTTTCAGAACAGAAAGGGGAGAGGTAGCTTTCAGAACAGAAAGGGGAGAGGTAGCTTTTAGAACAGAGAGGGGAGAGGTAGCTTTTAGAACAGAGAGGGGAGAGGTAGCTTTTAGAACAGAGAGGGGAGAGGTAGCTTTTAGAACAGAGAGGGGAGAGGTAGCTTTCAGAACAGAAAGGGGAGAGGTAGCTTTTAGAACAGAGAGGGGAGAGGTAGCTTTTAGAACAGAGAGGGGAGAGGTAGCTTTCAGAACAGAAAGGGGAGAGGTAGCTTTTAGAACAGAAAGGGGAGAGGTAGCTTTTAGAACAGAGAGGGGAGAGGTAGCTTTCAGAACAGAAAGGGGAGAGGTAGCTTTTAGAACAGAGAGGGGAGAGGTAGCTTTCAGAACAGAAAGGGGAGAGGTAGCTTTTAGAACAGAGAGGGGAGAGGTAGCTTTTAGAACAGAGAGGGGAGAGGTAGCTTTTAGAACAGAGAGGGGAGAGGTAGCTTTCAGAACAGAAAGGGGAGAGGTAGCTTTTAGAACAGAAAGGGGAGATGTAGCTTTCAGAACAGAAAGAAGAGATGTAGCTTTCAGAACAGAAAGAAGAGATGTAGCTTTTAGAACAGAGAAAGGGGAGAGGTAGCTTTCAGAACAGAAAGGGGAGAGGTAGCTTTCAGAACAGAAAGGGGAGAGGTAGCTTTTAGAACAGAAAGGGGAGAGGTAGCTTTTAGAACAGAAAGGGGAGAGGTAGCTTTTAGAACAGAAAGGGGAGAGGTAGCTTTTAGAACAGAGAGGGGAGAGGTAGCTTTTAGAACAGAAAGGGGAGAGGTAGCTTTCAGAACAGAAAGGGGAGATGTAGCTTTCAGAACAGAGAGGGGAGAGGTAGCTTTTAGAACAGAGAGGGGAGAGGTAGCTTTTAGAACAGAAAGCGGAGAGGTAGCTTTTAGAACAGAAAGGGGAGAGGTAGCTTTCAGAACAGAAAGGGGAGAGGTAGCTTTTAGAACAGAAAGGGGAGATGTAGCTTTTAGAACAGAAAGGGGAGATGTAGCTTTCAGAACAGAAAGGGGAGATGTAGCTTTCAGAACAGAGAAAGGAGAGGTAGCTTTTAGAACAGAAAGGGGAGATGTAGCTTTTAGAACAGAGAGAGGAGAGGTAGCTTTTAGAACAGAGAAAGGAGAGGTAGCTTTTAGAACAGAAAGGGGAGATGTAGCTTTTAGAACAGAAAGGGGAGAGGTAGCTTTCAGAACAGAAAGAAGAGATGTAGCTTTTAGAACAGAGAGGGGAGAGGTAGCTTTTAGAACAGAAAGGGGAGAGGTAGCTTTTAGAACAGAAAGGGGAGATGTAGCTTTTAGAACAGAAAGGGGAGAGGTAGCTTTCAGAACAGAAAGGGGAGAGGTAGCTTTTAGAACAGAAAGGGGAGATGTAGCTTTCAGAACAGAAAGGGGAGAGGTAGCTTTTAGAACAGAAAGAAGAGGTAGCGTTTTAGAACACACAATGTTATTAGATGTTATATTATATCTCACCAGGTAAACACAGCTGTAGTCATGTTATATCTCACCAGGTAAACACAGCTGTAGTCATGTTATATCTCACCAGGTAAACACAGCTGTAGTCATGTTATATCTCACCAGGTAAACACAGCTGTAGTCATGTTATAATATATCTCACCAGGTAAACACAGCTGTAGTCATGTTATATTATATCTCACCAGGTAAACACAGCTGTAGTCATGTTATATTATATCTCACCAGGTAAACACAGCTGTAGTCATGTTATATTATATCTCACCAGGTAAACACAGCTGTAGTCATGTTATGTTATATCTCACCAGGTAAACACAGCTGTAGTCATATTATATTATATCTCACCAGGTAAACACAGCTGTAGTCATGTTATATCTCACCAGGTAAACACAGCTGTAGTCATGTTATATCTCACCAGGTAAACACAGCTGTAGTCATGTTATATCTCACCAGGTAAACACAGCTGTAGTCATGTTATATCTCACCAGGTAAACACAGCTGTAGTCATGTTATATTATATCTCACCAGGTAAACACAGCTGTAGTCATGTTATATCTCACCAGGTAAACACAGCTGTAGTCATGTTATATCTCACCAGGTAAACACAGCTGTAGTCATGTTATATCTCACCAGGTAAACACAGCTGTAGTCATGTTATATTATATCTCACCAGGTAAACACAGCTGTAGTCATGTTATATTATATCTCACCAGGTAAACACAGCTGTAGTCATGTTATATCTCACCAGGTAAACACAGCTGTAGTCATGTTATATCTCACCAGGTAAACACAGCTGTAGTCATGTTATATCTCACCAGGTAAACACAGCTGTAGTTATATTATATCTCACCAGGTAAACACAGCTGTAGTCATGTTATATCTCACCAGGTAAACACAGCTGTAGTCATGTTATATCTCACCAGGTAAACACAGCTGTAGTCATGTTATATCTCACCAGGTAAACACAGCTGTAGTCATGTTATATCTCACCAGGTAAACACAGCTGTAGTCATGTTATATTATATCTCACCAGGTAAACACAGCTGTAGTCATGTTATATTATATCTCACCAGGTAAACACAGCTGTAGTCATGTTATATTATATCTCACCAGGTAAACACAGCTGTAGTCATGTTATATCTCACCAGGTAAACACAGCTGTAGTCATGTTATATCTCACCAGGTAAACACAGCTGTAGTCATGTTATATCTCACCAGGTAAACACAGCTGTAGTCATGTTATATCTCACCAGGTATACACAGCTGTAGTCATGTTATATTATATCTCACCAGGTAAACACAGCTGTAGTCATGTTATATTATATCTCACCAGGTAAACACAGCTGTAGTCATGTTATATTATATCTCACCAGGTATACACAGCTGTAGTCATGTTATATTATATCTCACCAGGTAAACACAGCTGTAGTCATGTTATATTATATCTCACCAGGTATACACAGCTGTAGTCATGTTATATTATATCTCACCAGGTAAACACAGCTGTAGTCATGTTATATTATATCTCACCAGGTAAACACAGCTGTAGTCATGTTATATTATATCTCACCAGGTAAACACAGCTGTAGTTATGTTATATTATATCTCACCAGGTAAACACAGCTGTAGTCATGTTATATTATATCTCACCAGGTAAACACAGCTGTAGTCATGTTATATCTCACCAGGTAAACACAGCTGTAGTCATGTTATATTATATCTCACCAGGTAAACACAGCTGTAGTCATGTTATATTATATCTCACCAGGTAAACACAGCTGTAGTCATGTTATATTATATCTCACCAGGTAAACACAGCTGTAGTCATGTTATTATATCTCACCAGGTAAACACAGCTGTAGTCATGTTATATCTCACCAGGTAAACACAGCTGTAGTCATGTTATATCTCACCAGGTAAACACAGCTGTAGTTATGTTATATTATATCTCACCAGGTAAACACAGCTGTAGTCATGTTATATTATATCTCACCAGGTATACACAGCTGTAGTCATGTTATGTTATATCTCACCAGGTATACACAGCTGTAGTCATGTTATATTATATCTCACCAGGTATACACAGCTGTAGTCATGTTATATTATATCTCACCAGGTAAACACAGCTGTAGTCTCTCCACAGTGGTAGCCATGTTCCTCTGCTGTATCCGACAGCGAATCACCTCCTCCGTTTGGGCTGTGACCTTACATAAGAGAGGTCAAAAGAGTTATGACCTCCCCAATTACCCAGAGAGGTCAGTCAGAGGTGCTTCCTGTCTCAATCTGTACCCGTCTGTCCTCTAACTGACCACAGGCAACAGTGACACAGGGACGAAGACTCCTACCTCTCTGCCGGCGTCTTGCAGTCTTCTGTTGGTGTCGGTAACCTGGCCCTTAAAAAAAAAAAGATCACTATTGTCAGACAAATAAAGTGTTAGACAACTTCCTGTCGTAGCTGTTCACGAGGGCACAGGGACAAAGGCTAATTCAATCTGCAACGGGAACTTGAACTGTTGGTCGGGCACGGAAGCTTTTATGCGGCGTAAAAGCTTATGGCAGTCCTTTCCCAACAGATTCTGTGACAAACTTGTCAATTCTACATTGAGGATGTTTGAACTCTTACTTGTCTCTACAGGTCTTGTCAAACAATTCAATTCAATGACCCAATTGACCAGTGGGCCCTTCCCTGATAACCTCAATGAGCTCTATGTGCCAATTCATTGTCTACAGTGAAAAACGCCACGGCATCTTCTGGTAATTAAACATTGGGTTTCAGAGCTGAATACAAAACAATCACTGGCTGGTTGATTCACAGAGTGGAGGGATCCGGCGGGGTCAGCAGGCCCGGCGGTAACTCGGCCTGAGTAGGGCGCTGCGGGTGCACGGGGACAGTAGGGACAGAACCGACCACAGAGAGAGGTTCCCACATCGCGTCTCATTAGCTCATGGTAATAAGGAAGCCATTTATTCTGGGGTTAATTTAAAAAAAGTCTCATTAATCTGTGGGAGAAAGATGGCCAGTGAGCTAGTTGATCTGCTGTGGTACCTGCTGCCCTGTTATCTGGGAGAAAGATGGCCAGTGAGCTAGTTGATCTGCTGTGGTACCTGCTGCCCTGTTCTGTGGGAGAAAGATGGCCAGTGAGCTAGTTGATCTGCTGTGGTACCTGCTGCCCTGTTCTGTGGGAGAAAGATGGCCAGTGAGCTAGTTGATCTGCTGTGGTACCTGCTGCCCTGTTATCTGGGAGAAAGATGGCCAGTGAGCTAGTTGATCTGCTGTGGTACCTGCTGCCCTGTTCTGTGGGAGAAAGATGGCCAGTGAGCCAGTTGATCTGCTGTGGTACCTGCTGCCCTGTTCTGTGGGAGAAAGATGGCCAGTGAGCTAGTTGATCTGCTGTTGATCTGCTGTGGTACCTGCTGCCCTGTTATCTGGGAGAAAGATGGCCAGTGAGCTAGTTGATCTGCTGTGGTACCTGCTGCCCTGTTATCTGGGAGAAAGATGGCCAGTGAGCTAGTTGATCTGCTGTGGTACCTGCTGCCCTGTTATCTGAACATGCTTCATATACTGGCTAATGATTGGGCCAGTTCCAACCTTGGGGTCGACCAATCAGACCAACTCATCTAAAGACCACTTTCAGCTGGGGAAAGAGAGTTAACCTCTCTTGGGTAGGGGGCAGTATTTTCACGTCCGGATGAAAAGCGTGCCCAGAGTAAACTGCCTGTTACTCAGGCCCAGATGCTAATATATGCATATTATTAGTAGATTTGGATAGAAAACACTCGGAAGTTTCTAAAACTGTTTGAATGATGTCTGTGAGTATAACAGAACTCATATGGCAGGCAAAAACGTAAGAAAAAATTCAACCAGGATGTGGGAAATCTGAGGTTTGTAATTTTTCAACTCTTTGCTTATCCAAGATGCAGTGGAAATGGGGTCATATTGCACTTCCTAAGGCTTCCACTAGATGTCAACAGTCTTTAGAACCTTGTTTGAGGCTTCTACTATGAGGTGGGGGTGAATGAGAAGGGAATGAGTCAGAGGTCTGCCAGAGAGCCACGAGCTGACCAGGCGCGTTCACGTTCACGTGCTGACCAGGCGCGTTCACGTTCACGAGCTGACCAGGCGCGTTCTCGTGAGAGAGTTAGCTTGCGTTCCATTGCATTTCTGAAGACAAAGGAATTCTCCGGTTGGAACATTATTGAAGATTTATGTTAAAAACATCCTAAAGATTGATTCTATACTTCGTTTGACATGTTTCTACGGACTGTAACGGAACTTTTTGACTTTGTCTGCACCTAGTGATCGCGCGTCATGAATTGTGATTACTGGGCTAAACGCGCAAACAAAAAGGAGGTATTTGGACATAAATGATGGACTTCATCGAACAAAACAACCATTTATTGTGGAACTGGGATTCCTGGGAGTGCATTCTGATGAAGATCATCAAAGGTAAATGAATATTTATAATGATATTCTGACATCTGTTGACTACACAACATGGCGGATATCTGTTTGGGTTGTTTTGGTCTCTGAGCGCTGTACTCAGATTATTGCATGGTGTGCTTTTTCCGTAAAGTTCTTTTTAAATCTGACACAGCGGTTGCATTAAGGAGAAGTGGATCTAAAATTCCATGCATAACAGTTGTATCTTTTAGCAAAGTTTATTATGAGTATTTCTGTTAATTGATGTGGCTCTCTGAAAAATCACCGGATGTTTTGGAACTACTGAACATAATGCGCCAATGTAAACTGAGATTTTTGGATATAAATATGAACTTTATCGAACAAAACATACATGTATTGTGTAACATGATGTCCTATGAGTGTCATCTGATGAAGATCATTAAATGTTAGTGATTAATTTTATCTCTATTTCTGCTTTTTGTGACTCCTCTCTTTGGCTGGAAATATGGCTGTGTTTTGCTGTGACTTGGCTCTGACCTAACATAATCGTTTGGTGTGCTTTCGTCGTAAAGCCTTTTTGAAATCGGACACTGTGGCTGGATTTACAACAAGTTTATCTTTAAAATGGTGTAAAATACTGGTACGTTGGAGGAATTTTAATGATGGGATTTCTGTTGTTTTGAATTTGGCGCCCTGCAGTTTCACTGGCTGTTGACGAGGTGAGACGCTACTGTCCCACATACCCTAGAGAGGTTAAAGAGAGCTGGGCTGGGGAACCCCTAGACCGACTCAGTCCCGCCAGGGGGGAACCCCTAGACCGACTCAGTCCCGCCAGGGGGGAACCCCTAGACCGACTCAGTCCCGCCAGGGGGGAACCCCTAGACCGACTCAGTCCCGCCAGGGGGGAACCCCTAGACCGACTCAGTCCCGCCAGGGGGGAACCCCTAGACCGACTCAGTCCCGCCAGGGGGGAACCCCTAGACCGACTCAGTCCCGCCAGGGGGGAACCCCTAGACCGACTCAGTCACGCCAGGGGGGAACCCCTAGACCGATTCAGTCCCGACGAGGGAACTGGTGAGAGAGGGCTGGGGGGGAACTGGTGAGAGAGGGCTGGGGGGGAACTGGTGAGAGAGGGCTGGGGGGGAACTGGTGAGAGAGGGCTGGGGGGGAACTGGTGAGAGAGGGCTGGTTGAACAGAGAGGTAGACTAGATTAATATCCCTGGTTGAACAGAGAGGTAGACCGGTGTCTGTATATAGCCTTGCTACTCTCTGTTCATCATATCTGCATAGTCACTTTAACCATACCTACCTGTACATACTACCTCAATCAGCCTGACTAACCGGTGTCTGTATGTAGCCTTGCTACTCTTATTTTCAAATGTCTTTTTACTGTTGTTTAATTTCTTTACTTACCTACACACACACACACACACCTTCTTTTTCGCACTATTGGTTAGAGCCTGTAAGTAAGCATTTCACTGTAAGGTCTACCTACACCTGTTATATTCGGCATTTCACTGTAAGGTCTACCTACACCTGTTATATTCGGCATTTCACTGTAAGGTCTACCTACACCTGTTATATTCGGCATTTCACTGTAAGGTCTACCTACACCTGTTATATTCGGCGCACGTGACAAATAAACGTTGATTTGGTCTCCTGTCTCACCATGAGTTTCTCTGCATCGGCGCGGACTTTGAGCAGCTCGGTGATGGCGTCCACAAACCCCTGGTGGTGGAAGTTACACATCTTCTCAATCTCTCTGTCATGGTTACGGATCCTGACCTCAAGCTTCTCCATAAACCTCTTGTGGGCATTAGGCTGGTCATCGTACACAGATCTGAAACACACAAGGTCAGGGAACAGTGGAGTTAGATCTGAAACATACAAGGTCAGGGAACAGTGGAGTTAGATCTGAAACACACAAGGTCAGGGAACAGTGGAGTTAGATCTGAAACATACAAGGTCAGGGAACAGTGGAGTTAGATCTGAAACATACAAGGTCAGGGAACAGTGGAGTTAGATCTGAAACACACAAGGTCAGGGAACAGTGGAGTTAGATCTGAAACATACAAGGTCAGGGAACAGTGGAGTTAGATCTGAAACACACAAGGTCAGGGAACAGTGGAGTTAGATCTGAAACATACAAGGTCAGGGAACAGTGGAGTTAGATCTGAAACATACAAGGTCAGGGAACAGTGGAGTTAGATCTGAAACATACAAGGTCAGGGAACAGTGGAGTTAGATCTGAAACATACAAGGTCAGGGAACAGTGGAGTTAGATCTGAAACACACAAGGTCAGGGAACAGTGGAGTTAGATCTGAAACATACAAGGTCAGGGAACAGTGGAGTTAGATCTGAAACATACAAGGTCAGGGAACAGGAGTTAGATCTGAAACATACAAGGTCAGGGAACAGTGGAGTTAGATCTGAAACACACAAGGTCAGGGAACAGTGGAGTTAGATCTGAAACATACAAGGTCAGGGAACAGTGGAGTTAGATCTGAAACATACAAGGTCAGGGAACAGTGGAGTTAGATCTGAAACATACAAGGTCAGGGAACAGTGGAGTTAGATCTGAAACATACAAGGTCAGGGAACAGTGGAGTTAGATCTGAAACATACAAGGTCAGGGAACAGTGGAGTTAGATCTGAAACATACAAGGTCAGGGAACAGTGGAGTTAGATCTGAAACACACAAGGTCAGGGAACAGTGGAGTTAGATCTGAAACATACAAGGTCAGGGAACAGTGGAGTTAGATCTGAAACACACAAGGTCAGGGAACAGTGGAGTTAGATCTGAAACACACAAGGTCAGGGAACAGTGGAGTTAGATCTGAAACATACAAGGTCAGGGAACAGTGGAGTTAGATCTGAAACACACAAGGTCAGGGAACAGTGGAGTTAGATCTGAAACACACAAGGTCAGGGAACAGTGGAGTTAGATCTGAAACATGATGAATGTAGTCACTGTCACAAGGGGAGAGAATGTTCAGATACCAGTCACATCTCCATACATTATCCCACAGAGATGTAGGATTCATCCCTAATGGCACCCTATTAGAAATAGTGCACTATGTAGGGTGCAATTTGGAACACACTTCTTCAAAACAACAAAACAAGAAATATCACCTAACCAACAGTGTAGGCTGAGATATCACCTAACCAACAGTGTAGACTGAGATATCACCTAACCAACAGTGTAGACTGAGATATCACCTAACCAACAGTGTAGACTGAGATATCACCTAACCAACAGTGTAGACTGAGATATCACCTAACCAACAGTGTAGACTGAGATATCACCTAACCAACAGTGTAGACTGAGATATCACCTAACCAACAGTGAAGACTGAGATATCACCTAACCAACAGTGTAGACTGAGATATCACCTAACCAACAGTGAGACTGAGATATCACCTAACCAACAGTGTAGACTGAGATATCACCTAACCAACAGTGTAGGCTGAGATATCACCTAACCAACAGTGTAGGCTGAGATATCACCTAACCAACAGTGTAGGCTGAGATATCACCTAACCAACAGTGTAGGCTGAGATATCACCTAACCAACAGTGTAGGCTGGGCTGAGATATCACCTAACCAACAGTGTAGGCTGGGCTGAGATATCACCTAACCAACAGTGTAGACTGAGATATCACCTAACCAACAGTGTAGGCTGAGATATCACCTAACCAACAGTGTAGGCTGGGCTGAGATATCACCTAACCAACAGTGTAGACTGGGATATCACCTAACCAACAGTGTAGACTGGGATATCACCTAACCAACAGTGTAGACTGAGATATCACCTAACCAACAGTGTAGACTGAGATATCACCTAACCAACAGTGTAGGCTGAGATATCACCTAACCAACAGTGTAGGCTGGGCTGAGATATCACCTAACCAACAGTGTAGGCTGAGATATCACCTAACCAACAGTGTAGGCTGAGATATCACCTAACCAACAGTGTAGGCTGAGATATCACCTAACCAACAGTGTAGGCTGAGATATCACCTAACCAACAGTGTAGGCTGAGATATCACCTAACCAACAGTGTAGGCTGAGATATCACCTAACCAACAGTGTAGGCTGAGATATCACCTAACCAACAGTGTAGGCTGAGATATCGCCTAACCAACAGTGTAGGCTGAGATATCACCTAACCAACAGTGTAGGCTGAGATATCACCTAACCAACAGTGTAGGCTGAGATATCACCTAACCAACAGTGTAGACTGAGATATCACCTAACCAACAGTGTAGGCTGAGATATCACCTAACCAACAGTGTAGGCTGAGATATCACCTAACCAACAGTGTAGACTGAGATATCACCTAACCAACAGTGTAGACTGAGATATCACCTAACCAACAGTGTAGGCTGAGATATCACCTAACCAACAGTGTAGACTGAGATATCACCTAACCAACAGTGTAGGCTGAGATATCACCTAACCAACAGTGTAGACTGGGCTGGGATATCACCTAACCAACAGTGTAGGCTGAGATATCACCTAACCAACAGTGTAGACTGAGATATCACCTAACCAACAGTGTAGGCTGAGATATCACCTAACCAACAGTGTAGACTGAGATATCACCTAACCAACAGTGTAGGCTGAGATATCACCTAACCAACAGTGTAGACTGGGCTGGGATATCACCTAACCAACAGTGTAGGCTGAGATATCACCTAACCAACAGTGTAGACTGAGATATCACCTAACCAACAGTGTAGGCTGAGATATCACCTAACCAACAGTGTAGGCTGAGATATCACCTAACCAACAGTGTAGACTGAGATATCACCTAACCAACAGTGTAGGCTGAGATATCACCTAACCAACAGTGTAGGCTGAGATATCACCTAACCAACAGTGTAGACTGGGCTGAGATATCACCTAACCAACAGTGTAGGCTGAGATATCACCGAACCAACAGTGTGAGCTGAGATATCACCTAACCAACAGTGTGAGCTGAGATATCACCTAACCAACAGTGTAGACTGAGATATCACCTAACCAACAGTGTAGGCTGAGATATCACCTAACCAACAGTGTAGGCTGAGATATCACCTAACCAACAGTGTAGGCTGAGATATCACCTAACCAACAGTGTAGACTGAGATATCACCTAACCAACAGTGTAGACTGAGATATCACCTAACCAACAGTGTAGACTGAGATATCACCTAACCAACAGTGTAGACTGAGATATCACCTAACCAACAGTGTAGACTGAGATATCACCTAACCAACAGTGTAGACTGAGATATCACCTAACCAACAGTGTAGACTGAGATATCACCTAACCAACAGTGTAGACTGAGATATCACCTAACCAACAGTGTAGACTGAGATATCACCTAACCAACAGTGTAGACTGAGATATCACCTAACCAACAGTGTAGACTGAGATATCACCTAACCAACAGTGTAGACTGAGATATCACCTAACCAACAGTGTAGGCTGAGATATCACCTAACCAACAGTGTAGACTGAGATATCACCTAACCAACAGTGTAGACTGGGCTGAGATATCACCTAACCAACAGTGTAGACTGAGATATCACCTAACCAACAGTGTAGACTGAGATATCACCTAACCAACAGTGTAGACTGAGATATCACCTAACCAACAGTGTAGGCTGGGCTGAGATATCACCTAACCAACAGTGTAGGCTGAGATATCACCTAACCAACAGTGTAGGCTGAGATATCACCTAACCAACAGTGTAGGCTGAGATATCACCTAACCAACAGTGTAGGCTGAGATATCACCTAACCAACAGTGTAGACTGAGATATCACCTAACCAACAGTGTAGGCTGAGATATCACCTAACCAACAGTGTAGGCTGAGATATCACCTAACCAACAGTGTAGGCTGAGATATCACCTAACCAACAGTGTAGACTGAGATATCACCTAACCAACAGTGTAGGCTGAGATATCACCTAACCAACAGTGTAGACTGAGATATCACCTAACCAACAGTGTAGGCTGAGATATCACCTAACCAACAGTGTAGGCTGAGATATCACCTAACCAACAGTGTAGGCTGGGATATCACCTAACCAACAGTGTAGGCTGAGATATCACCTAACCAACAGTGTAGAGCTGAGATATCACCTAACCAACAGTGTAGAGCTGAGATATCACCTAACCAACAGTGTAGGCTGAGATATCACCTAACCAACAGTGTAGGCTGAGATATCACCTAACCAACAGTGTAGGCTGAGATATCACCTAACCAACAGTGTAGGACTGAGATATCACCTAACCAACAGTGTAGACTGAGATATCACCTAACCAACAGTGTAGACTGAGATATCACCTAACCAACAGTGTAGACTGAGATATCACCTAACCAACAGTGTAGACTGAGATATCACCTAACCAACAGTGTAGACTGAGATATCACCTAACCAACAGTGTAGACTGAGATATCACCTAACCAACAGTGTAGACTGAGATATCACCTAACCAACAGTGTAGACTGAGATATCACCTAACCAACAGTGTAGGCTGGGCTGGGATATCACCTAACCAACAGTGTAGGCTGAGATATCACCTAACCAACAGTGTAGGCTGAGATATCACCTAACCAACAGTGTAGGCTGAGATATCACCTAACCAACAGTGTAGGCTGGGATATCACCTAACCAACAGTGTAGACTGAGATATCACCTAACCAACAGTGTAGACTGAGATATCACCTAACCAACAGTGTAGGCTGGGATATCACCTAACCAACAGTGTAGGCTGAGATATCACCTAACCAACAGTGTAGGCTGAGATATCACCTAACCAACAGTGTAGGCTGGGATATCACCTAACCAACAGTGTAGGCTGAGATATCACCTAACCAACAGTGTAGACTGAGATATCACCTAACCAACAGTGTAGGCTGAGATATCACCTAACCAACAGTGTAGACTGAGATATCACCTAACCAACAGTGTAGACTGGGCTGAGATATCACCTAACCAACAGTGTAGACTGGGCTGAGATATCACCTAACCAACAGTGTAGGCTGAGATATCACCTAACCAACAGTGTAGGCTGAGATATCACCTAACCAACAGTGTAGGCTGAGATATCACCTAACCAACAGTGTAGGCTGAGATATCACCTAACCAACAGTGTAGGCTGAGATATCACCTAACCAACAGTGTAGGCTGAGATATCACCTAACCAACAGTGTAGGCTGAGATATCACCTAACCAACAGTGTAGGCTGAGATATCACCTAACCAACAGTGTAGGCTGAGATATCACCTAACCAACAGTGTAGGCTGAGATATCACCTAACCAACAGTGTAGGCTGAGATATCACCTAACCAACAGTGTAGACTGAGATATCACCTAACCAACAGTGTAGACTGAGATATCACCTAACCAACAGTGTAGACTGAGATATCACCTAACCAACAGTGTAGGACTGAGATATCACCTAACCAACAGTGTAGACTGAGATATCACCTAACCAACAGTGTAGACTGAGATATCACCTAACCAACAGTGTAGGCTGAGATATCACCTAACCAACAGTGTAGACTGAGATATCACCTAACCAACAGTGTAGACTGAGATATCACCTAACCAACAGTGTAGGCTGAGATATCACCTAACCAACAGTGTAGGCCGAGATATCACCTAACCAACAGTGTAGGATGAGATATCACCTAACCAACAGTGTAGACTGAGATATCACCTAACCAACAGTGTAGGCTGGGCTGAGATATCACCTAACCAACAGTGTAGGCTGAGATATCACCTAACCAACAGTGTAGACTGAGATATCACCTAACCAACAGTGTAGACTGGGCTGAGATATCACCTAACCAACAGTGTAGGCTGAGATATCACCTAACCAACAGTGTAGACTGAGATATCACCTAACCAACAGTGTAGACTGAGATATCACCTAACCAACAGTGTAGGCTGAGATATCACCTAACCAACAGTGTAGGCTGAGATATCACCTAACCAACAGTGTAGACTGGGCTGAGATATCACCTAACCAACAGTGTAGACTGAGATATCACCTAACCAACAGTGTAGACTGGGCTGAGATATCACCTAACCAACAGTGTAGGCTGAGATATCACCTAACCAACAGTGTAGGCTGAGATATCACCTAACCAACAGTGTAGGCTGAGATATCACCTAACCAACAGTGTAGGCTGAGATATCACCTAACCAACAGTGTAGGCTGAGATATCACCTAACCAACAGTGTAGGCTGAGATATCACCTAACCAACAGTGTAGGCTGAGATATCACCTAACCAACAGTGTAGACTGAGATATCACCTAACCAACAGTGTAGACTGAGATATCACCTAACCAACAGTGTAGACTGAGATATCACCTAACCAACAGTGTAGGCTGAGATATCACCTAACCAACAGTGTAGACTGAGATATCACCTAACCAACAGTGTAGACTGAGATATCACCTAACCAACAGTGTAGGCTGAGATATCACCTAACCAACAGTGTAGACTGAGATATCACCTAACCAACAGTGTAGACTGAGATATCACCTAACCAACAGTGTAGGCTGAGATATCACCTAACCAACAGTGTAGGCTGAGATATCACCTAACCAACAGTGTAGACTGGGCTGAGATATCACCTAACCAACAGTGTAGACTGAGATATCACCTAACCAACAGTGTAGACTGGGCTGAGATATCACCTAACCAACAGTGTAGGCTGAGATATCACCTAACCAACAGTGTAGACTGGGCTGAGATATCACCTAACCAACAGTGTAGGCTGAGATATCACCTAACCAACAGTGTAGGCTGAGATATCACCTAACCAACAGTGTAGACTGAGATATCACCTAACCAACAGTGTAGGCTGAGATATCACCTAACCAACAGTGTAGGCTGAGATATCACCTAACCAACAGTGTAGGCTGGGATATCACCTAACCAACAGTGTAGACTGGGATATCACCTAACCAACAGTGTAGGCTGGGATATCACCTAACCAACAGTGTAGACTGGGATATCACCTAACCAACAGTGTAGGCTGGGATATCACCTAACCAACAGTGTAGGCTGGGATATCACCTAACCAACAGTGTAGACTGGGATATCACCTAACCAACAGTGTAGGCTGAGATATCACCTAACCAACAGTGTAGACTGGGATATCACCTAACCAACAGTGTAGGCTGAGATATCACCTAACCAACAGTGTAGACTGAGATATCACCTAACCAACAGTGTAGGCTGAGATATCACCTAACCAACAGTGTAGACTGAGATATCACCTAACCAACAGTGTAGACTGAGATATCACCTAACCAACAGTGTAGGCTGGGATATCACCTAACCAACAGTGTAGACTGGGCTGAGATATCACCTAACCAACAGTGTAGGCTGAGATATCACCT
This sequence comes from Salvelinus namaycush, assembly GCF_016432855.1. Lineage (NCBI taxonomy): Eukaryota > Metazoa > Chordata > Actinopteri > Salmoniformes > Salmonidae > Salvelinus > Salvelinus namaycush. The sequence goes on from NC_052328.1 coordinate 34,259,851, forward strand.
AACCAACAGTGTAGGCTGAGATATCACCTAACCAACAGTGTAGACTGAGATATCACCTAACCAACAGTGTAGACTGGGCTGAGATATCACCTAACCAACAGTGTAGACTGAGATATCACCTAACCAACAGTGTAGACTGAGATATCACCTAACCAACAGTGTAGGCTGGGCTGGGATATCACCTAACCAACAGTGTAGACTGGGCTGAGATATCACCTAACCAACAGTGTAGACTGGGCTGAGATATCACCTAACCAACAGTGTAGACTGAGATATCACCTAACCAACAGTGTAGACTGGGCTGAGATATCACCTAACCAACAGTATAGGCTGAGATATCACCTAACCAACAGTGTAGACTGAGATATCACCTAACCAACAGTGTAGGCTGAGATATCACCTAACCAACAGTGTAGGCTGAGATATCACCTAACCAACAGTGTAGACTGGGCTGAGATATCACCTAACCAACAGTGTAGACTGAGATATCACCTAACCAACAGTGTAGGCTGAGATATCACCTAACCAACAGTGTAGGCTGAGATATCACCTAACCAACAGTGTAGGCTGAGATATCACCTAACCAACAGTGTAGGCTGAGATATCACCTAACCAACAGTGTAGGCTGAGATATCACCTAACCAACAGTGTAGGCTGAGATATCACCTAACCAACAGTGTAGACTGAGATATCACCTAACCAACAGTGTAGACTGAGATATCACCTAACCAACAGTGTAGGCTGAGATATCACCTAACCAACAGTGTAGACTGAGATATCACCTAACCAACAGTGTAGACTGGGCTGAGATATCACCTAACCAACAGTGTAGGCTGAGATATCACCTAACCAACAGTGTAGACTGAGATATCACCTAACCAACAGTGTAGGCTGAGATATCACCTAACCAACAGTGTAGGCTGAGATATCACCTAACCAACAGTGTAGACTGAGATATCACCTAACCAACAGTGTAGACTGAGATATCACCTAACCAACAGTGTAGGCTGAGATATCACCTAACCAACAGTGTAGGCTGAGATATCACCTAACCAACAGTGTAGGCTGAGATATCACCTAACCAACAGTGTAGGCTGAGATATCACCTAACCAACAGTGTAGGCTGAGATATCACCTAACCAACAGTGTAGGCTGAGATATCACCTAACCAACAGTGTAGACTGAGATATCACCTAACCAACAGTGTAGACTGAGATATCACCTAACCAACAGTGTAGGCTGAGATATCACCTAACCAACAGTGTAGGCTGAGATATCACCTAACCAACAGTGTAGGCTGAGATATCACCTAACCAACAGTGTAGGCTGAGATATCACCTAACCAACAGTGTAGGCTGAGATATCACCTAACCAACAGTGTAGGCTGAGATATCACCTAACCAACAGTGTAGGCTGAGATATCACCTAACCAACAGTGTAGACTGGGATATCACCTAACCAACAGTGTAGGCTGAGATATCACCTAACCAACAGTGTAGGCTGAGATATCACCTAACCAACAGTGTAGACTGAGATATCACCTAACCAACAGTGTAGGCTGGGCTGGGATATCACCTAACCAACAGTGTAGGCTGGGCTGGGATATCACCTAACCAACAGTGTAGGCTGGGCTGAGATATCACCTAACCAACAGTGTAGACTGGGCTGAGATATCACCTAACCAACAGTGTAGGCTGGGCTGAGATATCACCTAACCAACAGTGTAGACTGGGCTGAGATATCACCTAACCAACAGTGTAGGCTGAGATATCACCTAACCAACAGTGTAGACTGAGATATCACCTAACCAACAGTGTAGGCTGAGATATCACCTAACCAACAGTGTAGGCTGGGCTGGGACAGAGTGGAGGGAGGGCTCTGATAGCCAGTGCTCTACCTAGCACACAAAGCCTAAAGTTAGTGCTTTAAAGTCAGTGGGCTGCAGAAGTAATGGGTCAATATTAGGAGTCTGAGGCTACATGATCCTTCTAACAGAGAGTCATAACGCCATCTGATGGCGAAACAAACACCAAGCTGTGGGTGGGGTGTGAACTGGGAACAAACACCAAGCTGTGGGTGGGGTGTGAACTGGGAACAAACACCAAGCTGTGGATGGGGTGTGAACTGGGACCAAGCTGTGGGTGGGGTGTGAACTGGGAACAAGCTGTGGGTGGGGTGTGAACTGGGAACAAACACCAAGCTGTGGGTGGGGTGTGAACTGGGAACAAACACCAAGCTGTGGGTGGGGTGTGAACTGGGAACAAACACCAAGCTGTGGGTGGGGTGTGAACTGGGAACAAACACCAAGCTGTGGGTGGGGTGTGAACTGGGAACAAAACAGGGTTGACAGAGATCTGTCCAGTGTGTGAACCTACGACTCCCCCTACTGGACAAAACGCAGAACAGCCACAGCAGAACCAGGAAGTGAAAAGGAGTAGTCAGTCTAGACAAACTGTAGGATGGAGAAAATAGGGCTATGAACGGTCAAACGTTTAAACCAAATTGGGAACCTTAACGCTGAGAAAAATTCCTAACCAAAAAAAAAAACACACAATTAAAATCACAGTTATCACACAACCTTATTTTCAGTGTTGTAGCCTAACTAGACGGTCAGCTGTAGAGGCCTGGGGAAGATGTGTCATTTAAATGAGATGCAGATAGTCAACAGCATAGTGGGTCAATTTCCACAACAACTAAGAGCGTTTTTGAAGTACGAGGCTCGACTTGTCCACTGTTTTGGTGCCCTGGTTCCCATATGAAGCAAACCCGTGGACATGACCAGAAACTGTGTGTGACTGTGTGAGAGTCAATCATCTCACCTCATCTCAATATCCTAGCGAGACATTTTGCAAGATACAGCTTTTGAATGCTGATAGACAAGACAGAACCGTGCACTAGGCCTGTCTGTCTGGTGGCTGACCTGCCAGTACTGATGGTTCTGACTGTCTGTCTGGTGGCTGACCTGCCAGTTCTGATGGTTCTGACTGTCTGTCTGGTGGCTGACCTGCCAGTACTGATGGTTCTGACTGTCTGTCTGGTGGCTGACCTGCCAGTTCTGATGGTTCTGACTGTCTGTCTGGTGGCTGACATGCCAGTTCTGATGGTTCTGACTGTCTGTCTGGTGGCTGACCTGCCAGTTCTGATGGTTCTGACTGTGTCTGGTGACTGACCTGCCAGTTCTGATGGTTCTGACTGTCTGTCTGGTGGCTGACCTGCCAGTACTGATGGTTCTGACTGTCTGTCTGGTGGCTGACCTGCCAGTTCTGATGGTTCTGACTGTCTGTCTGGTGGCTGACCTGCCAGTTCTGATGGTTCTGTCTGTCTGTCTGGTGGCTGACCTGCCAGTTCTGATGGTTCTGACTGTCTGGTGGCTGACCTGCCAGTTCTGATGGTTCTGTCTGTCTGTCTGGTGGCTGACCTGCCAGTTCTGATGGTTCTGTCTGTCTGCTTGGTGGCTGACCTGCCAGTTCTGATGGTTCTGCCTGTCTGTCTGGTGGCTGACCTGCCAGTACTGATGGTTCTGACTGTCTGTCTGGTGGCTGACCTGCCAGTTCTGATGGTTCTGACTGTCTGTCTGGTGGCTGACCTGCCAGTACTGATAGGCCTAGTGCACGGTTCTGAATGTCTGTCTGGTGGCTGACCTGCCAGTACTGATAGGCCTAGTGCACGGTTCTGACTGTCTGGTGGCTGACCTGCCAGTACTGATAGGCCTAGTGCACGGTTCTGACTGTCTGTCTGGTGGCTGACCTGCCAGTACTGATAGGCCTAGTGCACGGTTCTGAATGTCTGTCTGGTGGCTGACCTGCCAGTACTGATAGGCCTAGTGCACGGTTCTGTCTGTCTGGTGGCTGACCTGCCAGTAATGATAGGCCTAGTGCACGGTTCTGTCTGTCTGTCTGGTGGCTGACCTGCCAGTACTGATGGTTCTGTCTGTCTGTCTGGTGGCTGACCTGTCAGTACTGATAGGCCTAGTGCACGGTTCTGTCTGTCTGGTGGCTGACCTGCCAGTACTGATAGGCCTAGTGCACGGTTCTGTCTGTCTGTCTGGTGGCTGACCTGCCAGTACTGATAGGCCTAGTGCACGGTTCTGTCTGTCTGTCTGGTGGCTGACCTGCCAGTACTGATAGGCCTAGTGCACGGTTCTGTCTGTCTGTCTGGTGGCTGACCTGCCAGTACTGATAGGCCTAGTGCACGGTTCTGTCTGTCTGGTGGCTGACCTGCCAGTACTGATGGTTCTGACTGTCTGTCTGGTGGCTGACCTGCCAGTACTGATAGGCCTAGTGCACGGTTCTGTCTGTCTGGTGGCTGACCTGCCAGTACTGAGCCCCTCACCTCGCTATGAAAGACGCCAGTGTTTTTGTTCTCAGAAGTACGGCAAACTAATCAGTCTCCTCCGTTCCAAAAATATTGAATCTTGGGAGTCAATTCCTAGCGGAATCAAAATGTTGACAAATCAGAAATGGAAGTCGACGTGCAAGGAGTCGAGGAATCAGTCCTATAATGACAATAGTTTAAGAAGTTTAAATGAGAAGGAGATGCAGACTTTGTGAGGTGGAGTTGAGGTACAGTAACATTAGTACAGGTGCAATACTTCCCCATGTTAAAAAGGCACCGTGAGACCTAAACCATTACAGCTGCATCGTGAGACCTAAACCATTAGAGCTGCATCGTGAAATCACATGGACAGTTTTATTAGCATTTTAAATGGAAAAACTTTATTTTTTTTAAATCACTTTTTAAATCACTCACTAAACTTTATGATTTTTCTTCCATTTGTCACATCCCTATAAGCCACACAAACTCAATGACCTCTACCAGGCAAAGCCTACCACCTGCTGCCACACCATAAAGAAAGCCTATTTGGTTGAGTATCTATAACTGACTATTCCTTTATGGGCATTCAGAGCCATAGAAAAGACACCTGCGGTAGGTAGTCTGATTACGCTCACAGTTTCCACTCACACTGCTTTCCATAACAGACAAGTAATTGTTCATGAATCATTTGTTAGACTTTTACCCTGAACTACAGACAGTGAATGGTGCTGAGGTCACACCACACAGTGACAGCAACCTAGTAAACACAGTCCACATGGTGGCCAAAGAGGAACACAAGTGTCACAGCCACACTTTGGTTTACCAGAACTCTGTTACAGCAGGAAACTAACTTCAGTTGACCTCTACTTTCTACTGTGACTGGGATATTCATACCGGGTGAGGTACCCAGGGTTACTACAGCAAACACATCCAACATCAACTAACAATGAGCTATAGACCCCATTCAGATAATACAGCCTCCCCGTTGGTTGCTCCTTGTCACCTACAACCCCATTCAGATAATACAGCCTCCCCGTTGGTTGCTCCTTGTCACCTACAACCCCATTCAGATAATACAGCCTCCCCATTGGTTGCTCCTTGTCGCCTACAACCCCATTCAGATAAAACAGCCTCCCCATTGGTTGCTCCTTGTCGCCTACAACCCCATTCAGATAATACAGCCTCCCCATTGGTTGCTCCTTGTCGCCTACAACCCCATTCAGATAATACAGCCTCCCCATTGGTTGCTCCTTGTCGCCTACAACCCCATTCAGATAATACAGCCTCCCCGTTGGTTGCTCCTTGTCACCTACAACCCCATTCAGATAATACAGCCTCCCCGTTGGTTGCTCCTTGTCGCCTACAACCCCATTCAGATAATACAGCCTCCCCATTGGTTGCTCCTTGTCGCCTACAACCCCATTCAGATAATACAGCCTCCCCATTGGTTGCTCCTTGTCGCCTACAACCCCATTCAGATAATACAGCCTCCCCGTTGGTTGCTCCTTGTCGCCTACAACCCCATTCAGATAATACAGCCTCCCCGTTGGTTGCTCCTTGTCACCTACAACCCCATTCAGATAATACAGCCTCCCCATTGGTTGCTCCTTGTCGCCTACAACCCCATTCAGATAATACAGCCTCCCCATTGGTTGCTCCTTGTCGCCTACAACCCCATTCAGATAATACAGCCTCCCCGTTGGTTGCTCCTTGTCGCCTACAACCCCATTCAGATAATACAGCCTCCCCATTGGTTGCTCCTTGTCGCCTACAACCCCATTCAGATAATACAGCCTCCCCGTTGGTTGCTCCTTGTCGCCTACAACCCCATTCAGATAATACAGCCTCCCCATTGGTTGCTCCTTGTCGCCTACAACCCCATTCAGATAATACAGCCTCCCCGTTGGTTGCTCCTTGTCGCCTAACTCCTCATTTCACCAACTTCATTTGGTAATTTTGCATTCCGTTACGTAACTCTCAGTCCACTTGCTACACATTGGGCCTCTTCGATTGGTCAACAAACAACAAGCGAAGTTACACATGAAGTCTACCGATGTAATAAAAACAACATTGAAAAGTTAGCCGTTTTTATAAATTAAGCATTCGAAATGTCATGATATATCCTTCTATGCAACAATGTCACATGGATTATTTATTTATTCCATTTAGAAAAAGCCTGTGTTTTAAAATAGTCTCA